>NW_024534264.1:0-23861 GCF_016097555.1 Gigantopelta aegis
AAATATTCTGATCCCATTGAAATGATAACACTATTCACTTGTGTGTTTTTATATGTACTACTCTGATATCTGTAATATATATTATTATTCTAATATAATATCAATATTCTTATTCTACTATAATATATTATTATTAATATTATTATTATTAATATCATTTACTATTATTCTATTTTATATAAATATTCAATATCAGGTGTAGTATATATTATCTTATTTCATACATATACACAATATTTGATAGTTGACAATGTGTTAATATCATCATCTCCTAGATTCCTTCTAGTCCATACAGGTTGAATTGTAGTATCATATAGAACCTCTTAGCTAGTTTACATTTTTTTTTTTATTTGTGATAACTGTAAGTGAAGCTACTAACTAAATAAGTCAGATTAACTGGCCTTAAAACTGTGTCTTCTAGCATTTGACAAAATACAATGTAACATTTCCACTGAAAATAATAATTTAAATGCAAGTGGGAATCATCTTGAAATTGTTACAATAAAGAAGGGAAGTTAATAAGTACAGTAAAAAACATATAGATACTGAGGCCTGACTTTTGTTAACTATTAGCATACTAAATTGCTTAAAATGTAGTGCATTTTATAACTATGTTAGCAACTAGCATGTTAAGTCATAAGGTGATTCCAAGTTTTATATAGATTGCTTCTATGTTGATTATATTGTGTTGCCTAACTACCTTTTAATACAAAATGAAAATTTTATAACCATAATTATACTCAGAGACTAGCTTTATTTGTAATGTGATCAGTCAAAACCTGACTTATTGAGTACAGTAGAATTTTGTTTATAATTCTTGAGAAAATATTTAAGAAACCACACATAGTTAGATAGGTAGTGTTGATATACAAAGTATTTTTTCCTTTAATTTAATTGTGCTACTCTTCGTTTGCTATTCCATTATCTTGCTACATGTTCTTGTCTTGTATTGTCCAGTCACACCCATCATCAATAACATTTGTTGTTAGGATTAATGAAATTTTAATGTGTTAGATATATGCATTAGTTATTTCTTATTGACACTTTGATTTTTGCATAAAACAATACAATTAAAATATAGGACTCCATAGCACAATACTTGACAAAGTAGTAAAAAGAGGATAATTTAATGAAATTCCTTACTCAGCTAAAATAACTCTACTCTGAATTGCAATTATAATGATTATTATGAATACTGAATTGTGGAGCAAAAATATAAAATATAATTCTAATGTGTCATTTATTGCATGTCTTTTGAATAATATTTGTCATATTTATCTTAAAAATCATTATCATGTTTTAGGACTATTCAAAAATTATGATAAGGAGGTTTCATTAATTTTTTCTAACAGTTCATGTATGAGGTAGTAATTATATGCCATTACTGATATATAGCTATACCTTTCAGATATAAACAATTGCCATTTATTTTCCATTTTTTTATATAGACACAACAATCACACCTTCACATACCGCCACCTATGCAAAGTAAATAGGTACTGCAAATCAGATGAAGGTGTTTATATGTTTTATTTAGGTTCATGTTTAGCACTTAAGCTCAGCTATTATGGATTTGTACATTTGTCCCTTGTCACCATATGTGAAAGTAATGGATGCTATTGTGATGAATACTGTCACAAAGGGAATGATTGTTGTAGTGCTATAGACGATATTGGTTGCAATTCTGGTTCTCCTACACACGCTCCAACTAGTAAGACAAATCACTAACTTATTTAATACTTTAGTGTTCATAAAATGAAATTCAAAGGACCACAGTAGTATATGCATAAAAAATTAGGCATCTAAATTTATTTTCATAGTAGTTGGTAATTATTGTTTCTAGTTTATGATTAGTATTGCTTACACAATGTTGGTCTGATAAAAGTACTCCAGGAAGTAGTGAAGGTTATATTGGATAGGGTGGTGATACCTTAAAAATGATCCAACACTGCAATGAATTAATTACATGTCTTCTTTTGCATAATTTGAATTTTGTTTAATATTTCATAAATATAAGATCTATAGCCCATGTATGACATTGTTTATATACATGTAATTACTGCATTATCTCTTATAAGATTAAAATTATTATTAGTATTATTAATTAGATTTACATTATATACAAAGGAACTGAACCATAACAATTGATGCACCTGCTTCATCCCTAGCTGGTACTATATGTAGATACACTTATTGTATAAATAAAATGTGTGTGTGTGAGTTTTAGCAAGTCTTTTAGTTAGTTTCTCTTTCATTTATGAAATTATACATATCAATCTCAATACCATTGACATTACTGATATAAATAGTAAACTGTATATGCAATTTGAATTTTACTTGTAGGAGGAAATAAGACAATTTAACACTATTAATAGATATACGTCATTTGTAGATATATGTAGGTTCTTGTCAAGCACTTATCTAAGCTATTCTTGTAGCTTTTGCACAAGATTCGTATGGAAAATATCTTTACTCTAAATGAGTGGCAGTATTAAGTTCATTTCAACAACTCAATAACTATTGAAGTTAATATTCTTTTATTGCAAGTAATTTACTCTTTCCCTTTAAGCAGACCCACATTATTATCCATTTAAATTTTATTCACTCAATATTTTTGGCTTCATTGTAAACAACTTAGTCTTCCCACCTAATGTCATTCACAAATGATTCTGGTGTTTGGAAACTGATGGTCATCTTTTCCCCAATCACTTGTGGGAAAAGAAGATCATTGAATAAATGGAGATAGATAAAGTGTGGTAGGTATTCTGTGAGAAACTAACTGGCCATAGTGTACAAGAATAAGACTATACAAAAGTATTACTGTACACTCTCCTAAATTTATTTATGGGAAGATTCTTCCTACCAATCTGATCTTCACAATATTCAGGTGAAATTTGTTGGATAGAGGTAATGCATGGAAAGAAAGATTCTTGTCTCCATCAAATTTACCAGGAACAAGAGAATAAACACCTTGTAGTAGCAATCAATCATATAAATATGCAATATAAACTGATAACTCCTTAACTAATTAATGATCTTACGCTCTCAGATCATATAATACCAATTTGATATATCATCTACTAGAATTTTTTACCTACAAGTATTGCGAAAGAAAATAAGTTATATCTTATCCAAACTTATATGATTATGATAATTACCAATGTGAAATATCTTAAATAAAAAACAAAACAAAATCTGTTATGACTCAACAATTGATAATATAAAACAAACATCCTTTTCCATTACACATGTACCTCAAATTTTTTTAAGCATTGGTAACTTTTTAGTCTACATAATAAAATAATTATTCCCTATCGTATTGTATTTTGTATAGACATCAGTTGTTGAAACTCCGTCATCTCTAACTAGTAGTACAACTTTTTCTAGCAAACACATCATTCACTTTACTCCGTCTGTAAGTACAAGATAGTTATGCCACACCAAATGTTCCACAAGGTATATTAAATACTATTAAAAAGATGTTACCATTTGTAAATGAATATAGGCTCATGTCTATCACTTAATCTCAACTATTCTGATGTTTGTGTATCTTTTTGTCACCATTTTGTTCGATTATGGATGCTATTGTACTATAGACTGTCACGAATTAGGCGATTGTTGTAGTGATGTTTGCTGACTTTGGTTTTCATCCTGTAAAATTCCTTCTTCTTCCTCCAGATTTAACTCTAACTGATATACCTGGTAAGACAAAAATCCAAGTTCATACAATATATTAGTTAAAATTATTTTCAAAAGATTGAATCATATATAAATAAAATATAATTATTTGCATCATTTGTAGCTTTCTAATATGCATATAGTGATTTATACAGATCATTGTAATTTTTACATCATATTTAATAAAAGTATTCCTTACTTTTATTTCATCTGTCAGATTGTGCATATTAATCTAATTCTAATTGACATTACTGATACAATTAGTGTTTATATAATACAATTAAACTTTTACTCTTGGAGGCAGTGAGATAACTCTATAATTTTAATTTTTTGAATTGTGTATCATGATTGTAACAGTCTTGCTGCTAACTAATTTTTTGTGGCATTTAACAATTAAAAAAGATTCTTATTGAATGCTTAGGTAATTTATCCATTATTTTTTTTCACTTTTATGGATAACTTTATACAAAATCAGGATCTGGCTCAGGGTCTGGCATAAATGGTTGAGTAATTACAAAGCTGTCGGTGAATACAATAACCTGACTATACCTAAAATGTTATATATAATATGTTGTGTGAATGTTGTGTCCATTTAATTTATTTTAAATTTAGTTACAGTCCAAAACTATAGTAATAAAAAAACAAATTATCCTGGATTACTATTACATAATGTATAAATACTACTGTGTTTTTTTCAGGGGTATGCACAAATTTTTGCAAGAAAAAACTGGTTGTAAATCTAAATAAATAACAAAATCTGTTGTGATCTATACTTGATAATTTGAAGCTTTTCTTTCTTTATATGTCATTTTCTAATTTGTTTTTAAGCATTAGTTTACTTCTTTGTCTACTAAAGTAAACAAACATTTTCTTCATTATATTACTAGTTTTTTAATATAGACACAAGTGGTGAAACTTCGTCATCTCTACATAGTAGTTCAACCTTTTCAACAAGTGCATCATCCAATTATATTCCATCTCTAAGTAGCAGTATAGTTACACCAACCACCAACAGTTCCCAAGGTATATTATTAAATACTATTAAAAATATGTAATCATTTATAAATTAATATAGGTTCATGTCTATCACTCAATCTCAGCTATTCTGGATGTTGTGATTTTTTTTTTCTGTCACCACCCTTGTAGCAATAATGGATGCTATTGTGATCAAACCTGTTATAATTTTAGTGATTGTTTGTAGTGATATAGCTGATATTGGTTGTAATCCTGTTTTTTCTTCCTCTCATACACATACTTCAACTAATACACTTGGTAAGAGAAAATCACAAAGTTCACACAATATATCAGTCAAAAATACGTACTGTAGTAAAACAACTACTGAAAAAACTGTATATTTTACAAATTTCACTTGAACCACTATAAGAATATTACAAATGCTGAAGTGTGCAATTAAAATCTGAAAAATTTATCTTTAAAAATTTAATTTGTTTTTCATTGTATGTCATCTGAGATAAGTTTTTTTTTTTCATGTATGTCTTAAAAATCATCTGTTGTGTTAGTGTAGTCAAAATTATGATAATAAATTTCATTTATCTTTTCTAACAGTTTACGTATGAGATAGTAATTATATACAAATTATTGATGTGATAATTATACCTTTCATGATATAACAATAAGTATTTTGATTACCATTTTTATATAGACACACAATCACACCTTCATCTATACCACCAACAGAAGGTAAATAAGCACTAGAAATTAAATCATTGTGTTCACTATGTTTTTATTTTAGGTTCGTGTTTAGCACTTAAGCTCAGCTATTCTGGATGTTGTACATTGTCCTTGTCACCACAATGTGCTAACAAGGGATGCCATTGTGATGAATACTGTCACAAATGGAAGCGATTGTTGTAGTGATATAGATGATATTTGGTTGCAATCCTGCTTCTCTTAACCTACTTCAACTAGTAAGACAAAATACTAGCTCATTCAATATACCTTAGTGTGATCATCAGAAAATGAAATAGAGAAGGACACATATTAGTTATATGCATAAAAAATTAAGTACTCCCAATTAATATTCATAGTAATATGGTCAATTATTTGTTTTTCTTTTTATGATAACTATGCTTACACAAGTGTTTGTCTAAAAGAACTTAGTTTGTGGAGGTATATGATCACCTTCAAAGGGTGCTGATACTCTTGAAATTGATAAAACTACCATCCATATTAATTTCATGTCTTCTTTGAATTATTAGATTGTTTTAATATTTCATATATATAATATACAGTCCATGTATGACGTTGTTGTATATACATGTAATTTACTAAATTATTTCTTACAAGATAAAATATTTAAGTATTTATTAGCATATCTTTATTATACACAAAAGAATTGAAACTTCAATACTTAATAACAATCAATGCACCTCTATCCTTGGTTCATACCTAGTTAGTACTATGTGTACATACACTTATTAATTAAGGAAATGTTTGTGTGTGTGGTGTAAGTTGAGTTTACTAAATTTTTTATATTTACTTTTCTTAGCTAAATGTATATTAATAATTGTCATCACCTTTTTGACAACAACTTTTATGTTTTCATTTTACGAATTTTTTATTTAAAAAGCAAAACTATTTATTATTATTTGAATTTTTTCAATTAATTAATATTATGTATGTTTCACAACTTGTTATTACATATACTGTTTGAGAAATAGAAGCAAATTTGACACTCTCCATCATATGCCCATATAATGTTAGTCCACATACAGTTTTTTTCCATCAATATATAAAAGAGTTGTAAGTATATGTAGTTCTAAATAATTTCTTACATGATATAATAATTATCAATTATATTAATAATTATATTTTTATCTTACACACAGAACTGAACCTCCAAATATTATAATTAATTGTACACCTCTGTTCCTTGCTTCATCCCTTAGTACTTCATTTATTAATTAAAGTAAAAAATATGTGTGTGATTTTTAATAAAAAATTGAGATTTATTTTTAGCTAGAATTAATATATAATTGTTGTGATATATTTTGACAAAAACTTTTTAAGTTGTCATTCAAATTGCAGAATCTTTAACCCAAAGTGCTCTCCATTCCATTAAGCATGTAGGTATGCCGCTTCTCTGATGCTTTAGTTCTTATCATAGTTGGGTGGAAGCCATCTTGTTTCATAATATAACCTAAATACTCAACCTTGGGAGACATAATATTACACATTGATTTGTTCAGCTTAAAACCCAGTTCTTGAAAATCATTCAAAATGTTCCTGATGTTTTTCTAGGTGTTCATCAGTAGAACTATCTATAACAAGGTATCTCATCAAGACAAACTGACACACCTTTTAACCCTTGCAAGGGCTGATGAAACACTAAATGACAAGCAATTGTACTGAAATAAACCTTTTATTGTTAATTGGTTGGCATTGCTTATGAATTCCCATCCATCCATCCATGCATCATCATTAAAACTGTCCAACAAACACTAAAATATGTCATCTACGCAAAGTAAATTACTGAACTTTTTTAATACCAAAAGGACTAGGGTATAACCAATACTTATCTCCAATCACATAGCCTATTTTTCTAAGATGAGATATTTATTTATTTTGTAGACTCTCATAGACAACTTCGCTCCTCTTATTAAAGGTGCTCATAAGTTTATAGATACTATTAATGAGATATCAATATTCGTTTGAATATAACGGACCCAGGAGACACACTAAATGTTACAGTTGAGGGTGATATAATATCTATATGTACCTTTAAGAATTCAGGATCAATTTATGTGTAGAGTATTATAACAAAATCAGTAATAAAGACTTTACTATTACTATTATGGCCCAAGACTCAAAGTTGTCTCTGCTATCCAACCACAGGTAATATATATATCGAATATAGCATTGGTACTTTATTATTCCTTCAATTACTTAAATTTATATAATAGATATATTCCATAATATATGTAAATGTACTTGCCTTTTTGTTTCATTAGAACAACAAAAGAACTAAATGTATTTTTACTTGTCAGATACTTATTTGTTTTATTGTGTAAAACGGATGATACTGGTACAGCTGAGGGTTTAATGTATACATCTAGTAATGCTCTTTTATTGCTTTGTAACTGTAATAAAAGTACTCAATTCATTTTATATACTAACAACAATATGTTATAAAATGGTTTTCTAAAACTTATAGAATATGATGGGGATTTGTTGTGAAAATGATGATGATGGTTACAGTGAAATTTCTCCTGCTTTAATGTGCTAAGTGTGATTGATACAAAGACCGGCTTTTTCAAAAAGCATATCCTGCTTGGTCCATAGGTTATACAGGAGATGGTAGTGCTTGTGTTTGTATTTTTTGTTTCTGAATGTAATAATGGCTATAATTTTAGATGCTGATGGATTCACTTGTATAGTTTTGTAGATATTACTGTCGGAATATCGAGCTAATAAAATATAACAATTATATCTATAGACATTGATGAGCTTTTTGAAGTATTCATATATGAAGATCCAATTTGTCCTGGCAATCAGATATACCAGAATATACCAAGTAGCTTTAAATGGTTTTATGTCCTGAAAAATCAACACTTCAAAGAACTATGTGAGTATTAGGTATGTTCATTTTTACATGATGATGTAATCATATATACATGTATGCCATAAAAATAGATGACAAAGATCTTCATTTATGTTGTCAAGCTCTATGAACACACTTAAGTATTACATCTGTATCTTTAACCTCTTAACTACTTCACTGACAAAGACCTTTCAGAAGGTGCTATTGCTAGGAAGTTGTTTTGTTCATTTCTTAGTACTTTTCAGATTATTCTTAATTTTATACTTGTCTTTTATTTATAGTAAGTAATTGACATGTTACTGTATATGTTTTGATGGAATTTTGATGTTAGGATTATGTATTTGAGTTTTACCAAGCAATGATATTACAATAATTTTTAAGACAAATCATTATTATCATGTTATGTATAAATGAGCAATTTGTTAAGTTATTTAAAAGAGTAAAACACCAAACTGACAAAGTTGTTGTCTTGTAAAGGCTGTCAGTTATTAACACAAACAATGGTCAGTAATAGAACTTTAATTTATACCATGCTGATGTTTGTTAGAAGAAGTGTTTTTCATTTTATTTAAGTGTATACTCACTGCTTTAGTAGAATGACATTAGAAGATAAAGTGATTTGTAAATGTAATATAGAGAAGTAACACTGATACGAAGGCAATACAAAATACTGAGAGCAAAAAATATGATATCTGCAAGAAAGATGTCCAATTAATCAGGTCTACAATTAAAAAATTGTCCTATATAATAGATATACTATATATATAATATAGATATATATATATATATATCTACTATATATATATATATATATAATATATAATCTCTCTATCTATCTTATATATTTATATATATATATATATATATAATGTTATATATATAGGCATAATGTTTTTAAAGTATGCTGATTTCAGAGTGAATACTGACTACAACATTTGGATATTTAGCACCAGTATCTATGAAGACCATATAATGCCAGGAATATTTACTTCATATAGGCTGAGAAAGCAAGATAATGATGTAATAAGGCTGTTGACAGGAGGAAGAGATGTGGTACAAATTACATGGGCCCATAAAGCCCAAGGTTCCGGTTGTTTATATATCTCAGTTCAAATATAAATACAGTAATGCATTGCCTTCAGCAAAGAAAGGAACTATACCCAAACTAGCCAGACAAAAGGCTTTAAAGACATTGATGTGTCAAACGCATCGGCGCTAGGTTAATAAGATTCATTGGTTGCCGTATGCGTAGCGGTAAAATGCGGCTCAATTGTCCACAAATTTCAATAGACTAAACAAAGTGTTAATGGCATATGCAATTATTGTGTGTGTGGTGTGTTGTACGCGTTGGTAATGCAATAAAAGCAAACAATTAACCAAACTAGCACAGCGAGTCGTGATGCTAATATGCAAATTCGTACAAGACGTAATCAAGTATCTGATTTTTAATTCTTCTCTTTGCAGCTGAGGTGCAGACACGTCGAGTTATTCGTGCTGCTCCTTGAATAGCTACAACAAGTGATATATGGTTGTAATGACACCCAAAACCAGTCATGAGAGATTTGAAGCCATTGCTGAAAAATTCAAACTGTGTATTGAGCTCCAAAATCCCCAGAAATGGAGGGTCCATTTTGCTAAAATGATTGTCACAAGGCTGTCAGTAGATGAAGCCCATAAGGTTAGCTTAAAATTTTTATGTCTGTGTTTGTGTGGTCTTTAGGTGTATCTGTGGATACATTTGTGTATTGGATTGGTGTAAAAGTAATGGTGTATGAATTTATAGTGTTTTCAAGTCTATATATGCCCATTATATGTATGAAACTAACAACCAGTAATTTGTAAAATGATATCGCATTAGGCTGTATGTTTGGAGGAAGATATAATTCTCACATTGACTGTTTTTAATAATTGAATGCATCAAGCTGAGAATGGTAATTCCTTGAGAAGTTAGGTCATAATTGTCAAGGCTTGTGTTGTACAAATGTGGCAACTTTGATAGGTTTTAGTCATTATATTTTTTGCAAATTTTGTGTTTTCTGTGTATAAGCTCGAGTCATAATACATATAGCACACTTAACACACACACACACACAAACATACACACACAAGCAATTATATGAATATATATTATATAACTGTACTTCAGATAAAAGATCTTGACAATGTTGAGTTGTTGAAGAAGAGACTTTTGCTGAAGCTTCACTTTCATGGGCATTGGATCGTATTATCAAGTCAGTCAGTATTAGATGGTATATTTGAACCTGGAGGAGATGGAGAAGGTGTTGACATTTATATCTTAGATACAGGTAAAAAAAAGGATACTTTAATTCGCTGAAATATTTTAGTTGAAATATAGATATATATATATGTGTGTGTGTTTTGTGAGTCATGGTATATATATATATATATGGTTTAAGGTATTAATAACCACTGTGAATTTGATGGTAAAGAGCTTATATATACGGATATGATCCAGCTGACAACTACTATGGAACTAACCAAGTGAGGTCGAGATTGCCATGGACATGGAAACTCTTGTAGCAAGTCTTGCTGAGTGGTAAAATATTATGGAGGTTGCAAAGAAGGCTAACTGTTACAGTGTATTCGTGTGTTAGGATGTAGTGGTTCAGCACCTTGAGCTTACTAATAGATGGATTAAATTCTTGCTGCAATCAAATATTACTAGTAATAATCCTCGTCGTCCATCTATCATTTTCAATGTCATTAAATGGTCCATCCTCTCTTGCAATGGGACAATATATCAACCAATATCGTTAATAGCATTTGGTGGGGATACCAATGGTTGCAGCTGCAAGAGGGCAATGACCCAACGTAGTGCTTGTTAGTTATAGTCCTGCTATGTGCACCAGGAGTTATTATGGTGCTGGCTCTGCTCCGGGAGATGATTTTTACTACTACACAAATGGTGGTCTTGTGGGATATTTTGCTCGCTGGCTCTAATTGACAGGTGCTAATTATGAGTGGTAATGGATGTATGTGTACAAGAACACTATCTGGTACTTCTATGGCTACTCCCTTTTTAGTTAGTGGTACAATAGCACTATACTTACAGGAACAACCACTACTGACGCCATTTCAGATTAAGCAAAGTTAATACAAAAGACTGTTTAAAAAATTTATTAAAACTATAGAAATTTACACTATAGTTTACAGACACAACTTTCAACTGTCTTTGCACATTAAAAGTAAGTTGTGATCAACAGTATAATGTATTTAAAATGCAGTTAATGTCAAAAAGTTAATATCATATTTCTATATCAAGTTGCTATGTTACATATTTTTGTGATAATCAATTCATAGGTTGAAGTACGTATGTGTCAACGGACCAATGTTTTGTGGTTTAATTTTAATTGGTCATGTTCTAAAGTTGTATATAACACTCATGGTCTCAAGACCACATTTGAAATTGAGCAATTAATTCGGAATAACACTATATCCTAAGACTCCTTTCCATAGTCTCAACATTACATGTAAATTCATGTGGTTACTATTGAAATGTTTTGTAATATACATCATTAAGGCAAGTGTAGAAATCTAGGTAGTTAGTTACCTTAGCAATGCCTGAAAATTCAACTGAATTATTCAAAGAAAACATATTGGCATAAAGAGCATGATATCAGTTACCAATATTCAACCATTATGATTTTAATAATCGCTCCAGTTAATATAATAATAATATTCCTGTTTAATAAAGAAATTGCAACAAGGTTTTAAGTTATTCTAATGTATTATTATAGAGAAAATTCCTAAGCTACCACTAATTCTAGCCTGTCATATATATTATAGTTCACATACTTTATAATACAAAGTATCAATTCAAATTTTTTGATAGCGAGTATTATGCTATGGATTTAGACATGATTTAATTTTCTTATAACACTGATTTATATGCATAGTTAATTTTGTTTTGTATTAGGGCTTAGTTAGTTTCTAGAAGCAAAATTTGCTTACTATTATTTTTTGATATTGGCTATTTAAAATCCCCGATAACATGACATGAAAAACAATAGATATTTTACATATGAAAACCAATTGATAGTCTAAAAGTATTATCTAACATTAAAAATTTAATACTTGTTACTCATTAATTCTGATAAATGATTACGATTTCTTTCTTATTTTTTTAACAGACTTATCAAGATTCTAATGATATAAAATAGGATCAAAATTTGAATCAGGATCAGGAATAGGGTTCAAATATTGACTTTTCCTAGAAGTTGGTACAAAACTAACATATTTAGAAATGTGATGATGGGACTGTAACGGGTTGAACTTCCATCTGCATTGAATATTGGAGGACAAAACTTTCCACACTCTATATGTAAGATTTTTTTTATAATTTGTGGTATCATATTACCCTTACATATCATTTAGATAAGCTCAAATGGGTTCTTAGTTTTGGAACTCCATTCTCAAGCTACTTATCGACATCATTTCCACTCTCATCTGCAGTTGTAATATGCTCCATTTTGGGATGAATTATCCGATTGACATATACTGGAATAGTAAAGTATGGGATTGTTACTTTCATCAGTGTACCAAGTCATGAATGAAGTGGAAGGATTCTTAGGAAGCAAAACCATTTAAAATGTGGACTTGGAATTAGACTGGGTTTTAGTAGCAAAGTGGGTGGTGTGAAGTTTGTTGTGTTCATGACATCAATGTTCTCAAGTAAATTCCTTTCTATATATTACAAATAATTATAACTATATATCTTTATTACAGGGGACCAATACATTTCCAGGTTGTTGTTGCATCTCAAGGGTCAAGCAGTTATGCCTATCTTTACATATAAATGTGATCTGTTGCCAATGCGACTAGGAAATGGTGCAGTCTCCGGTAGTGGCGATAGTAGTGCTGGGGCAAAGTATATTTCGGCCAAATCATCCTTCCTCTAGAACATCAAAGAGGTTTCACAAGGACATTGGACTGTCTCAATTATCCAGGATCTATGGTGGTCACAAATGTGGTTAGGCCACAATCTAAATGGAAGGGTGATCTTTCTAAAAATATAAAAATTAGTTTAAAGTGAAACTACATTGTTTTGACTGAATGGGGAAATGCTAAAAGTTCCTTTTTCAACTTTTATTTGTGAAATAAAATGAAGAAACTACTAACTTATCAAATTGGGCTATTTAAACGTGCCACTTTTTCTTACTATATAACTAATGCTATTTTAACATTACTAAATGATCAATAAAACATTGCTTCATTATAAAACATTTGCCTCACAATAAGCACTTATAATAAGAACAATTCCTGAAATACTTGAAGTCTGATTCATTAACTATAGCATGCTAATGCCTTTAAATAAAAAAAATCCATATAAATAAACAATTGCACTCTGAATAAATATTTGCATAAGCCAGTTGTACATACCAGATAAATGTACCTCCAGGATTATACAAGTAGACTGTATGGTTAAAATATTATTATTTATTTCATAATGGACACTGGAAGATTATAATTTTCCAAATTATCAAATTATTTGAATAAACTTGAAGAAACAATGAATGTATTACAACACAATGTGCTTCCTTACCATATCTTTCTCTCTCCAGAAAGAAATAGTAAAACTCCCAGCCATCAACAGATACTCTAGTATCTCATCAAGTACATCATTTGCTGTCATATCTTCTTCAATTGACACTTTGTCAACTATTGTGAAAACCTACTGAAACTATTAATCTTGGGTAAAATGCTATTGAAGGAGTAAAGATATTAACTAGTGTTCATGTGTAGTATGATATCTTAAAAAATTAAAAAACCCCATTCTCGTTGCCAAGTGTGTTAAACTAAACTATTACCTTAGTATCTCAAATTAAAATGCAAAAATAGGTGACTAGCTTATATGTTGCATGATAAAAACTGACATAATGTGCTAAAATGTATAACAGTAGGATAGTTTTTAGCCTATCATAAATGGCAATAATAATATTTCTTTAAGAAAACACAAAAGTTAATTGTAATTGTGTAAATGCATGTTGCATTTATTACATTATTCAATAACACTTTTTATCATTAAATTATTATTTAAAAATTATGTACAATTCATATTGGTACCTCATAAAAAGTCAACTTAAATCATTGAACCTTAAAAAGGAATTTCAGTTCATTTAAAAAATTCCTTATTTAATGCTCATATGTAGCAACTTTATACAATTTCAATGCACCAAGTTACAACCAATTCATAGATTAAAATAATGTTATATATAACGATTTACATTTTCATCAATTGCAATAATCACCAAAAAGTTTGAATCATCAATGACTTTTATATAAATATTTTTTTATTAGAACAAACAATGGAAAACCCATACTCTTTTACAAGTAGTACACATTTTCCATCAAGTTTTTCAATGCTGTCAGTTCATCTTATATGGCACTCCTGTTATGCCAACACCAATTGTTACTTCAAGGTAAGTGAGCAATACAAATAATTAAAGTTTCATTTTAAGTTTAGGTTCATGTTTGGCACTATAATCTCAATTTATTCTGGTTTGTTGTGTGTTATCCCTGTCAACAATATGTAACACTATGGATGCTACTGTGATAAATACTGTCATATTTTAGAGACTGTTGTGATGATGTAGCTGATATTGGGGTTGTCATCCTGTTTCTTTCCCAACTGATACACTTGGTAAGACAAAGTCAGATCTACATTAGTCGCAATTATTCAAATGTTTAAACAATTAAATACCAAATTTCTCCTATACCTTCTTATAGACTCCCAATCATAAATTATAAAAGTGTTTTGTGTATCTTCAAAGTTTTGTTTCTTATTTTTTAGACTAAATTAAATTGATAGTAAATAATTGTTATGTAATTTGCATAATAGATATGAAAAAACTAACTAGTTATTCTAAATAGCTCATTTACTTATCTAGTTTGCCTGAAACATTCTCTTTCTGAGTAAGTTACTTCTATGAATCTTTGAATTGTTATATTTTCGATATTTGTCTATATTTCTGGTTAAATGTTTCTTAAAGATGAATTTGCCTTGCCTACACTTTTTCAAATTGCTATGCCATCCCTCAATTTAGTTTTGACAATTTGTTGTATGCCTTAAAGAGATATATACTAACATGATAAAAACCGTCACATATGTCTAAAGCATACATCATCATGTTTTAATTAGCCATAAAATGTTATTAGCCTTGAACACAATTATTTATTAGATGTTTTTAACTTTTAATATATAAATCTCTACTTATGACTATTTTCCTTAATTTAAACAGGATCTGGATTGGGGTCCAAATATTTGACATTTCTTGATGTTGGTTACAAACTAACATTTAGTAATATTGATGATGGCACTGTAGCAGTTGAATTGCCTTCTAACTTTTATGTTGGAAACTATACTTTCCATAGTTGAATGTGAGATTTAGTCATATTTTTTGTGATATCTTATTAGCTTTCATTTTCATTAGATAAACTCAAAGGGGTTTCTTAGTTTGGGAAGATTATTTACAGGATATTTACCACTATTGTTCCCACTCTCAGATGCAATAGTTGATTGCTCCATTTTGGGATGATATTGAATTGACAAATACAGGAATAGTTGAGTATGGAATTGTCACTACATCAAATGTTATCAATGAGGTGGAGACATTCCTGAAACTAAATGAAAATATTAATTTAGAATTGGATTGGGTTATGGTAGCAAAATGGATCAATGGTCTGTCCCTATGGAAACATAAATTGTGTTCAGGTGAATGAATTACTCTAAACATTTTAAAAATATGTTTTACTATTCTTTCATCATAGAGTAACACATTCCAGGTTGTAATTGCATCTCAAGGATCAAATTCTTATGCTAATTTTTACTTATAAATGTGATCTTCTGAGATGGACAACACACAGTGCAACGATTGGCTATAGTGCTGGACATGATAATTTTGCAAAACCATCCATTTTCCAGAACATCAAGAGTTACTGACATTGACTGTTTTAATTATCCATCATCTGTAGTCAAATGTAGTTATAATCTAAATGAAGGTAAAATGTAGTAATATTAAAGTATTAAGCTATTATAATATGCCTAAGTGCAGTGTCAATGATGTAATTGTGGACCAGTATTGTAATAAATAACCATAACTCTATAATCCTTAGTTATCTTTCTGATTTGACAAATGCCATTTTCATATCAGTGAAGTGATCGTTAAAATTTTGCATCATTATAATAATTGTTACCTATAAAGACAGACAGCTATACACTTGATAGTATAATTGTCAATGATCCAATTAAACCTTACCAACATCAATAATAAGCCTAATCAATAGTTCTAAATAAATTGTAAGTTGTGTCAGCTAGCTTTAGGCTAAAAGACCGACAAGCACAAAAAAAGATGGGAGGATAGTATAATTAAAAAATAGTATAGTTATATTTCAAATTACAATGTAAGTAAATGAAAGGACAATATCAATATATTGCAAACATTATAACATTTTCACATGCCAAGTTTCCTCAACAAGAGACAAATAATGAAACTCCTCAGTCATCATTGAGTAGTCTGTTTTTTCATCAGTACATCACTAGCTGTCAATTCTTCCTCAATTGGACACTATGTCTACCACAAGCACACCTATTTACATTAAGTAAGTCCTTTCAAAAAATGCATATGGTCAAGTAAATAGCATCACTTGTATCATAATAACTATATCTGAAAGAACCATGTTTTAATACATATTGCATTTTATATTTAATACAAAAGCATCGTTTGAAGAAATTTATTTTATTTAATAAAACCAAAATAATCTTTTTGAAGAATATTTTTTTAATATTTTTGAGAAAGCACATTACTGGTGTTACAATAATGTCTATATACTTAATACTTTAGAAGTTTATAACTGTTATTCATAAAAAACACAAAAGGCAGAGAATCAAGTTTTACTGAAATTCCTTTATTTAAAAGTTTATATGCAACATCTAATACAAATTTTGTATTTTAGGCACAGGAATTGAAAATCCACTCCCTCTAACAAGCAATTTATCTTTTTTAAACCAGTACAACTCTTTCAACACCTTTTCATCTGTTGTCACTTCATTTTTAAGTGGCACTGTAGCTACAACTACACCAATTGTTACTCAAGGTAATGGGAGCTATACAATAAATTGAAAATGCTCATATATTAATATAGGCTCATGTTTAGCATTAAATCTCAGCTATTATGGATGTTGCATGTCTTCCCTGTCACCATCTTGTAGCAATAATGGATGCTATTGTGATCTGATCTGTCATGTTTATAGAGACTGCTGTAGTGATGTAGCAGTTATAGGTTGTCACACTGCTTTTTCTTCGTCTCCTATACTAAAACTCCAAATGATGCACTTGGTAAGAGAAATTTTAATCTAAACACCGTAACAATTATATATTAATATTATTATTATTATATAATCTTATATAATACTAATATAATATTTCTTTCATGTAAAATGTAGTAATATATGTATTTTTAAGTTTTGATAGTTATTAATCAATTATCTGTAACACTAACATAATAAATATCAATTTTATTACCATTTAACATTAACACGATAATCAAAACTTCCTTAGCAGCTCTACAAACTCTATATCAAGTTATTCATCTGCTGGCACATCATTTTTAAGTGGTGTTGTAGTGTCAACTACCACCATTTGCTACTCGGTTTTTGAGGTAAGTGAAATCACTTAGTGGACCACTTTACAGGTTCTCAAACCTCTTAGAAACCCATACAATTTTTAAGAAGTTGTTATGAAGATTTAAATAACTCACACGACTGATTAAACATAAATTAAAAACATAATATTTTCTAAAATAGTAATAGTCATGCACAAGAAAGATGTTGCATAGAATAGTTATCTATTTCCTTTACCATGAGTTTATACTGATTTATTTTTTTCCAGAAACAAAAAGTGGAACGCCTCTGCCATCATTGAGTAGTCTATTATTCTCGGCTAGTTTCATCACTTACTGTCATCCTTCCTTAAGTGAAACATCCTCTATTACTGTTAAAAACATGAGGAAACTATTACTCAAAGTAAATTTAAAAAGCATGAACATGAGTGACTAGTCTTATTTTGTAGCATTGTAACTCTAATGCACTGATTCTCATAACTAGTTTAAAAAGAGCAAACATTCTGTAAATAATTTTAAGCCAAACTTTATTTCAAAAAAATGTTTCTTTTAATAAGGCATGTTAGTCATCTTGCAATGTGTCTATTAGTATTTCATGTAGGTTGTATTACTTATTTAGTAAAGAAATTGTTGTTCGCTATTTTTTTTTATGATAGTGCTGTTTTTATTTGTTGTCCCAGTATTGTTACCTTAAAAAACAACATCATTGATGTGATACTTTTGTGATCAATTTATTCCAAACATAACATAATAATTAGTAGTTTTAATTACCACTTTAAAATAGACATACAATTCCAAACCCAATCTCTCTAACAAGTAATGGACCTCTTCCATCTGTTGTCACTTCATCTTCAAGTAGTAATATAGTTTACAACAAAAACACCAATTGTTACTCAAAGTAAGTGAAAAAACAATGAGATCTTATATATACATTTAATAGGGGACATTTTTGTTGCCTTATATTGCATTCAACCTAAAATATCTTTTGTACAAATTTAAAAAAAGTAAAAAAAAATAATGAAGAAATATTAGTATGCTTTTTAAAAAATAATGCTAAACATGTTACAACCATGTCCTATTTCCACAACCCCTATAAATGAATCATAACAAACTATTATAGTTACTGCTGTCAGTTCATGTTTTAAAGTAGCATTATATGGGGACATTTAAGCTTTTTCCTTTACATGATCTGATATCTGTTAACTTTATCATCATTTTCTATGAAGATGGCAAAAAAGTATGGAAACCTAATCTCTTCAAAACAAGTAGTACACCTCTTACAGCAAGTTTTTTACCCTTCTCCACTTCATCTTTAAGTAACACTACAGTTATACCTGCACCAATTGTTTCTCAAGGTTCAAAATAATATGTTATATCAGTCATGTACATTTCCTTAATCTCTATAAAAAAATCATCACATACTCTAAACCTATATTATAGTTCTTGATATTAGTTCATATATAAAGTACGCCGTATATTATTTACACACACAATGTTTTTTCATTTCATTCAACACTAAAACCACTATTTATATAGGCACAACAATTCAAATTCCACTCTCTCAAACAAGTAGTGCACCTCTTACAGCAAGTTTATCACCTTCTCCCCCACCTCATCTTTAAGTAATACTACAGTTTTCCCTGCACCAATAGTTACTCAAGGTAAAAAGGGCAACAATGTTTATATCAATCATGTTCGCTTCCTCAAACCCAATAAAAAAATCAACACACTTAACATGCATTAAATCTGGTTTGGATATCAGTTCATGTATAAAGTAGTGCTATGTTTTACACGCACTATTCTTTTCCATTGAATTATTATCACCGCTATTCACATAGGGCACAACAATTGAAATTCCATTCTCTCTAACAAGTAGGGCACCTCTTACAACAAGTTATTCATCTCTTGTCACTACATCCTTAAGTAGTGCTATAGTTATGCCTACATCATTTATTACTCAAGGTTTGTGAGGAATACTAAATAAAATAAAAAATATATGCCTTGTCACTGCACTTTTCTTGAAATGTTTCAACCTTGAAACTTCTTTTTTAATGTGTTTATTTTATCCTATTTTATGCAATTTTCTACAAATCACATACTTATAGGCATAATAATTTTATATCCAATAGTTTATATTTTCACTAACAACAAAGAAAAAAAAAAGAAAAAAAACACCACAAATGTAATCACTGTTGAATTTATATCATCACTTTTAAAATAGACCAAAGAATGGAAACTCTGTACCCTCTGACAAGTAGTACACATCTTCCAGGCAGTTTTTCACCTGCTGTCACTTCATCTTTAGATGGCAACACTGATATATCATCATTAAGTGTTACTAAAGGTGGTGAGAAACACAAAGCAAAAAATGCTTGTATGTTCACTTAATGGGTCATGTTAATGTTGTTATAATGATGTAGCTGATTATTGGTTGTCATCCTACTTCTCCTCCCTTTCATATAGTTTCACTACACCAACTGATATACTTTGTAAGACATACTCAGAAGCTCATATAATATACTAGTCACAGTTATTTCAAAATATATAAACCAATTAAATAAATCCAATACTTCAATTCTGTTTTAGGGTATAACATACATTATAAATGTATTATTGACCTTCTCTGTATCAACATCTACCCTGGATCTGATGGGTAGATGTTTATAGTTGTCATTACAGGACCTTGTGATCTGAGTTATGACTCCCTTAGCACAATTTTTATTCTTGTATCTCCTACCATTAAGGCATGTTCTTGTTGAATATAAATAATAAATAATAAAAAACGTACAAGCACCAATTGTGTTGTCACAAATTAGATAATGTTAAACTAAGTGCTTAATGCTACTACTAACTTTTTAGTTACTAAGAATAATACTATGCATCATATATGAAAGGACAATGGAAATATCGTTCTTTACAATTTTTGTTTAATGACTTAACATAAGACTATAATCGCTTATTTTCATTGATTAGTAAAAAAAGTAGGTTATTGGTCAAAAAATGTTTAAACATAAACTTGCAAGTTCTGAAGAGAGAAGATAATATTAATAGGCCCACTTGGCACTAAGTAATGCACTTATACAATGGGATTCGATGAAGTAGCACACAATCATAAAATTAAAGCAAACTCTACTTTCGTTAAGTGTTAACAGCTCCATTTAGGACTAGAGTGAATCAATTAATGATTGGCAGCCAGTTTGCTGCATTGATGTGGACACTAAGACACAAAGCCTCAATTTAGTCATCAACTATAAAAAATATTTTGTTATTCATTTCTTTAAAGTTTGTTGAGAACAAATATGTGGAAATGGATATCATAGAGATAATTCCATGAAATACAGCATATCAGGATATTTCAATATTGATGGCATGAACAAGTAAGGGGAGCCCTGTTACTGACTCAACTTCTGTATAGTTGAACAAACGTTTGCTCTTTTTAATCATATAATTCCTATTTTAGCTCATGTAACCTGTTATGTAAACATTGTTTAGATGCATCTTATTATCATATATCACCTGCAGTATATCAATATAGATATATATATTTTATATATATATTATTTTTAAAATGTATTTTTTGTTTAAATTACTGATGTTGGGATTCTACTAAAAGGTTATAATTTATATTTAAATGCTTTGTTTAGTTTGCAACTTCAAGTCAAATAGGCACTGTCATTCCAAGAATAGTGTCATGCAAATCATCTTCATATGCAAGACCATATAGTTATTTGTGAATTGCGTCACAATATAAATTTTTAGTAGCACAGGACAACAGTTGGTAGAAATTTTGTAAACTTTTAACAGATATTGTAAACATACATAACTTATGTCTAAGCAATGCTTAATTTTCCAATAGGACCTGGAAGAGACTCCAAGTATTGTGACATTTCCTAGATTCTTCAGTGCAAGCTAATGTATTTAGCTAGGCGATGAGGGTTACTAGAGACAGTGATCTCCCTTCTAAATTAATATGGGAAAACCAAAGTTCAGTACTCTGAATGTAAGATGTAGTCACAATTTTGGGTTATAATCTAAGTCTTTATTTTGATAGAGATAAACTTTCAAATGGGTTTCTTAGTTTTGGAACATAATTGCAGGGCTTTTTACCAGTATTGTTCCCACTCTCCATCGGCAAGTGTAATTAGATAGATCCTCATGGGATGATTATGGTATTGACAAATACTGAATCAGTTGAAGTATGGACTTGTACTTACATCAAATGTCAGCAATGAAGTGGAGACCGTTCTTGAAACTAAAATGAAAATGTTAATTTAGAAATGGATTGGGTAATGGTAGAAAAATGGGTAAATGGCTGTCCATATGCGAACATGGAATTGTGATTCAGGTGAAGCCTCTCTAATGCTTATTGTCACATGATCACTATTATTCTTAATAGACAAAACACCATTCCAGGTTGTGATTGCATCACAAGGATCAACACTTATGCTTTATTATTATAAATGTTTCCTTAAAAATTCTTTTTTTTTTTTTTTTTTCTGATCTTCGGCAATGGGACTAGGAACAATGAACAATTGGCTATACTGGCTAAACGTGATGGAATTTTGCAAACCATCCATTTTCCAGCACATTAGGAGTTACGGCATTGACTGTTTCAATATATCATCATCGTATGGTCAAAATGTTGTATACAATCTTAAATGAAGGTAAATTTGATTGCAAAGGTAGTTAATGATAATAATGTATGCATTCAATGTGTGTAGTGTATGATGTGAAAGCAGGAATATTATGAAGAATATATAATCAAACATGCTTAATGATAAACTCTTCTAAGCCTTTTCACATATTAATTATAACTCTATCGTCCTTTAGCAAGTTTTCTTTGATGGAAAAACCTTGCCATCTCTTGAATAGATCAAAGTTTTAAGGAAATTTGCTAAATTTAGTAATATGGAATGAAAGATTTGGATTTTACCAAATACAAAATAAAAATAGATATTTTGTCTTAATTATGGTATTTAGAGTCGTAGTAGCAATAATATCTCGCATGTGCTTTCTTTGAATAAATATCAAAGTTACAATTGGAAATTACTATACATTTTTTAAATTTAATTAACCTTCAGAAAGAATATACATTATTTTTGATACGTATTTAAAATTATCAATGATGTTCAGTTTTTTTTTTAATTTCTTTGCAAAAAGAATGATAGACTAATACTGATAATAAAAGATTTTGAATGTATATACAAGTAAATAAAAACTTTTCTAAAATGTGGTAATTAGGGATGTAATACCATACAAATAAAAAGTTGCAAATAGAAGTTGAAGGGCAATTCCATCCTTAATGTTTCAAATAGCACACAACGTAACAAAAGTGTAATGTTATTTAAATGATTAAGTTATGAATTCCTTAGTTTTTGTCCCCTTGTTGTAATGGTGGGGATGATTTACCATTCCAAATTATTGTTTGTAATCAAATAATTATTCCAATAATGTTAGTCATACTATTTATTAATTTTTTTTATTTACTGTTCCTTAATTTATAAAATGCAAGGTTTTGTATTATAGTGAAGCTAATGAATACGGACGCAAGAGGCCCATGCTATTAACCATACAAAAACGTGTTCTTAGTATTTTGTGTAGAAATTTTAAAAGTGTAGTATGGTTTAAAACAATAAAAAATTGTTAAAAATAAAAAATATTTTTAAATAAGAAATATATAAAGGGAAAGCAAATTATTGCACTGAAGTAATATATTAAACTGAATTTTTCTCGAAGAAACAAATGCAAAATCCTCAGCCATAAGAAGTAGTTACCATTACATCAAGAAATTTTTTGTCTACTATGTATACCTGGTTCTTCAGGTAGGTCCTTTAGAAATATTATTTGGATTATTGATTGTTGCCTTGGACAATTAATATTATAAATTGCCAAAAATAGGAGTATAATGAAAATTCCATTTATAACAAATTTTTAAATTATTGAAAAATAGATTATATTCAACCAAATTTTACCAATTCACAAC
>NW_024534265.1:0-23230 GCF_016097555.1 Gigantopelta aegis
AAAAAAAAAATGAAATATATTAATTTTATCAGTTAGTTTTGTATATCAAAATAATTACAATTTAAATACAAAACCTTTCTTTACAAGGATTTATAAAAAATGTTTTCTACCAGTAGAAACTTTGTGAAAATATAAATTATATAATATACTCATATCAAGTTTTAATTAAGATTATTAAAAAATATGGTTTAAAAGTTGAAATCTAAAAGCTTTAAAAGATTTAAACATGCAAACAACTTGGACTAGAACATTCAAGAAAGCTGATTTTTTACAAACCAATAGATATTTTTGATTGCAATTATATCCTTACCATTGTTTTTATGTCTTTTTAATGTTAATTCCTCTTTCTTTTCCCCATTGAAATTCTAAGTATCTCCAAAAGCATCCAATCAAAGAAAGATAGCCAAAATTATTAAAAGACAATAATACAGGATTCAATTTCATTTAAACTAATCTGTAAAGTGTCTGGTGTTCCATAATGGTTGTTATAAAAATGCTTACAAAAACATCATGATGTTGCAAAAACATTCTGAAAATTGTCATATAAAATACTATAAATAAGTTTTTTATGAATTCTAAAAACAGTTTGTGTGGTTAAGTTAACTCAATGAACCCTACATGTAGTCACATAGTTACAGTAAAGATTAATACATTTAGGGGATAATAAAAGTGTTATGTAAAAAGTGAGTTAGATATTCACAAACAAACAATAACAACCACACAACAACAACCCACAAAATACAATAACAAACAGCATGGACACATCATGTATGACCATTGTTTTATAATATCTTACAGTATAGCAGTTAGTTAACATGTTATGATAAGAACTAACCCTTTCTTTTAAAGTTTATTTTCTTCTTTTAAAGTTTTAATTTCTCAGTTTGACAATGTCAATATCCTAACTCTAGTCCTTCCAATCTGGAGTGATCACTCCTGCAAATACATAGAACAGAGAGAACAATCATTAGTACCATAATCTTATATTGTTTATGTATTAGTTAATACACCAAAGACATACAAATTTGTTTAGTATTAATAATGATTTGTGTGTTGCCTGATTTTGTAATAGAGGACCACTTCTGTCAAACATTTTCACACACTTTGTTAAAAAGGAAACACCGGGTTAAAACACCTCAAAAAGGTTCATATACACACAGGGAACTATACCAAACTATTTATGGTATACGGTATGTATACAAAAATGTTTTTTGAGGCTGTTGTTACAGTAGTTTCTTTCCCAATCATGTAACAAATGTTTTGACAGTAGGGGTCCTTTATACAAAACAAAGTCACATTTTTTATTGTGTACTTTCTTTTCAAAATAGTTTAGTCATTAATTATAAAAATAACAAGCATGAATTGTAAAAATTATTCTAAGTTGACTACATAGTGATTCTGTTACTAAATATTAAACAATATCTCTTATCTGCTCATTTCAAAGGAATCAATACTTTTACATTTACATTACAAAACGTTTTGATCATTTTACTACTTGTTGAAGTAGCCAATGTTTCCTTTCTAGGACACACACACACACATCTAGGTATGCTTTTTATAATTAAACAATGATGATAATTGAACACACCTCTATAAATAATAATTAGATGGCTAATACTATTTGTTCATCAAATAGTTCATTTTTCTAGTAAAACAATAAAATAAGGATAGAAAGAAACTAAGACTAAACACAGACTCTTCTAACTTTTTAAACAGTCATCCTCAAAATGATAAGATTTATATTGTTTGCTATGCTCATTAGCAGGCAGTGTACATAGGTCATTTTTATTTCTATTTTCTAAAACAGTGGAATAAAACAATAAAACAATGCAAAGATCCGCAGAAATGTGTGGTCCAAAAAATGGGCGTTAGGACTGCCAAACATACTTTGTGTGCCAGGCAATAAAATTCACTAAAATTTATACTCATAAACTATACAGTCAAAAGGATTATTGGCAGTGATATATATGCCATTATGACTAGTGATCTATATGGAGTAGCTTACTTTATCAGTTAGTTCATCAGTGTCCTCTTCAGTCTTCCATTCTGGAGTAACAGAGTAAACTACTATTAGTACCACCAATAGATATATGTAGGAGACTGTGAGTATTACGTTTAATGAGTGAACGAGCAAGAAGTGTAGGACTTTACTATAAAACAGAAAAATACATTATAATGAAATATAGATACTCTAAATAATGTAGGGGAATTTATTGGAATGAAAAACTGGCATCATAATGATGTTTGAGGGTTAAGGGATGAGTCTACTCTGAATGTATATGGAACAACAATATATGCCACAAAAGTTATATAAGTTCCTATTAATAAAGTATATATCATTAATAATAGATGCGACATGATTATGACTACAGTGTAGCAGGTGATGTAGTATTGTTAACAGACAATGTGTAACACACACACTTTATTCAGCAAGTACATTCTATGCAATAACTTAGATGGTTGATTTTCAAGTCCTGAAAAGGAGACACTGTTTCAAACCTCTGTTGTATAAGAATAGAAATCACAAGAGCAATCACTATATTGGTTCTATATGCGATAGTAATCACTTACGGTTCGTGTTCCATTGGATATGCGTCAGTACATTTGTAGTAACCCGTTCTATGGGACACTGGCCTCTCTCTCAATATGATTGGCTAAGAGATAAAATTATAATATGTTCATATGCTTTGGAAATGATAACTACTTATTTGAATAAAGTTAGTTTATATGATTATAATAAATATACATATACTGAAACTATACTACAGAGGGTTTCATTTGAAAAAATGGGACAGGGGGGGCAAAATAATATTTTGAGAAAATTTAGGGGGGTGAAGGGACTGTGTGTGACAGCATGTCCTCTAGGGGGTCTGGAGGCATGCCCCCAAAAATTACTGAACTTTTTAGACCCCTCTGAGATCGCTTCTGGCACAATTTCAGACCATTGGGTTTTCAAATGACATGATGAGATGACCATTTTTTTTCTTTCTGGTGCTGACAAGACACTTAAACACCTATAGACCAAGTTATACTGGTGCTGATAAGACACTTAGGAGTAATTTAACTAACCCATAAACTATTATAGACTATTGGTCAAACAGTACTTACCAGCCTTTGTGTTAACAATCCTAGTCAGCAAACTGATCGTAGCTCAGAGAGTTACATCAAGACATTAAGATACGTGGAACAGAAAGAGTAAAAGGATAGCTGTTTAGGTTGTGTTTAGCCTAAGGTTATCTTATGTTGTATATTCCTTGTGCTGAGTTCAGTTCTGTATTCATTACATCCAATTACCCTTGAAAAAAAAAGGCTGACCTAACTTCCAAGGCCCCCCTCCCCCACCCTAAATGAACCCTGCTACACTGCGGTAATAATAGTACCTTGTTTCTTCAGTAAAACTAATGACAATAAGATAGTGGTAATAATGTTGATGAAAGACTAGTTCTAGTAAGTGATGATGAGTCATGATGGACATCTTCTACAGTAAAAGTATTATCATCATCAGCTGGGACTACTTGTTAGAAACTAAAAGGAAATAAAACAATAACAACTCTCATTATACTACAGAGTCCAACAATGTATGTTCATTACTTTAATGTACAAACTGATCATCAACTTTTTATATGCTTACCTCATCAAAACTACCTCGAGATAATGAACCAGATCGACTAGAACCTCTAGAATCTATTCTAGCTACAAATTAAACAAGATATATTATATATCATAACTTGTATACTAAAAATGATATTGATCAATGTCAGTTCAGTTCACAAAGTGATAATATGAACTTAAACGTTTCTTGTATAGTTACATTTAAATGAATGTGTTTTTTATTAGTGTTTAGTATATTACAGTTGTATATATGTTGTGAATTGCCTTATATATCAAAGTGTAGTTGTTATTGAACACTTCTTCACACAAGAATACACTAACAACAACATGAGTGTATTATATAATACAGTTAATATGGCTGTCTAACACAGTCAATTGTATAATTATAATATATATAATACAAAATTGCTTTCATTCTACCTTGCAAATAAGTTTGTATTCCTCTTTTAAAGTTCTCAAATGTAATGATACCACTGTTATCAGGATCTATTCATTAATTAACTGATCAATTCTCAAATAAACGTCAAGACACAACATTACTAATGTTACACATTATATAACAAAAGTCATAATAAAAAATACTTCAGCTAATGATGTTCTAGACACATACCTGACACTTACTAGACACTATATACTATTTAAAAACTTAAATTCCTAACATAATCTGATATTTACATTCTAGTACATATCTTGTATTCAGTATATCAAGTCAAATAACAATTTGTACTTGGCACAAGATTCTTTAATTCAATAATAATATATGAAGTTATGAAGGTTGTATATTCACTCAATAACAAAATATGCACCTTTTTTTTCCAGGAATGAAAGCTACCTTTGGGAAGTATGGTTGTTGGCTTCAAGTTGTTTACATCATGTTGTGTGATTACATAATCTCAGTGTATACACTCCAATATAATCATAAAGTTTCTCTAATATTCTTATTAAGTGATTCATATGGTTAGATCATGATAACTAACTCAACTTTCACTATAAGTTATTTACTCAACTCTAGGGACTATGAAGCCTTTGAAGATGACATCATCAAATAAGGTACATTAGTGCATTAGTCATCATGATGTAAATTAGACATAAGAAAAGATACTATATAGAATCATAAAAACACATACTGAACAGTTGCTCTAAACAGCATTTTTTCAAAGTCAATATTCTAAATTTTAGTATATACATTATGTCTGACTAGTGATACTAATACAACTAAAATACAACTATCATGACAAACATTACCTTATTTTTCTTGTCTACTTGTTAATGTACCTCACTAACTTGACAAAGGCCAGTAATATATTTACAAACATGATGTATATCTCTTTGATATCAGTTCATAGATAGTTGATATCCTCTATCATTATATTAATCACATCAGTGGAGGACAGTAGTCAGTACCAATACCGGTCAGTAATATTAATTTTAACAAAATGTAAGCAACTACATTAGATTGGATTTCACTTTGTACTTGCTAAGTATTTTTGATCATACTACATGTTATATAGTAGTAAGACAGCTTTAGAAAACTTGTCAATAACATTCAATGGTGAGTGTGTATAATTAAGTTTACTATGAATCAACTTTCAGAAACTAGTTTGGGTTTCTTTTGGCTAGGACAACTAGTCTAAACTATCACTGTTACATTTCTAGTTTTCACTCTATTCTATCTTCCTTCTCTTCCACATACCTGAGTGACTGCACCAAGATGTTGTTGACCCAAGATCTGAATTCTTCTACACTGATAATACCATCATGGTCTCGATCACATAGATCAAAAATCCCTTTTAACTGTTCTATAGGTGACGAGGGGTCATCTTCCCGATCAGTAGCCATTTCAAGTTAGGATGTCTTCTCTTCCCGCTGAGCTGAGACATGTACTGTACTGAATATAAGGCGTGACTATACAGTTGCTATGGTGACGCATATACTTGAGAACATAGTAGGCGTCTACCTGACCTTTTATCTATTATAGTAGTGTTGGAACTATCTACCTATAATCATGAATACTTACATAATTTGGATAAATAAAAATGGCATTGCTTAAGTTGTAGTGTATATTGTAGTGAATGTTGAAACAAAGAATGTTACCTGGTCACAGGTGCAGTCTTACTTAGTCTTGAAGAGCCAAAAGGGGCTGGCTTATTAAGTGGGTAGCAATGCCAGACTAGGGCTGGTTCTGAAAGCTAGACCATCAACTAAGCTATACTGATCCTAAATTCAATGCCTTGGGCATAATTATAACTACAATCTACAGTTTATATTCGCTGTAGGTATACTTGTTCAGTACACGGCCACATATATTGCATAGGAAGCATGGGGGCCAGGGAGGCCATGGCCCCCCAATGCATTTTTTTTTGATCCATTTGGCCTCCCAGATATATGGAAAATTGCACTTATCATTCTCTAGAGACATAAACACAAGTTACACATTCCACACATTAAGAATGAATCTATCAAAAAGCAAAATGATTTGGCTCCCCCAGGCATTTTTTGCTTCCTCCATCTATGTGTTGAGGATATATTTGACAATCTGTTGAAGAAATAGTGTTACCTATAACATATTTTGGTCATTAATTGGTATAAAACATAACTTCTAATGTTCTATCACAGATACAATTGTGGTTTTCTGATTGTTTTACTCTTTCATAATACAGTTCACTATCAAAACTTAACATATTTTTATTCACTCAGTACAACATTTACTAAAAACAAAAGTGCTACACCTATTTTTTAGTGACATATTTGTATATAGAGTAACCTGCTACAGCTACTAATGCAACAGTGATAAATGTAGTTAATTTAGGATGTCGATAAGACCAGTCAAAGAATCCTTGTAATGGCACAGTAACATTAACACTTCCCAAAGCAGCATTACTGAAGCTAGCTCGGACAGTCTGATCATCAGGTTCCTTAGGTAATTGATTATTGTATGGTTCTGTATTAAAGGAAAAAAAAGAGATAATTCAAATTATAATTATATTTAAAACTGTTCTATGATTGCTTGGAACATGTTGCTACTAACTAGCAATACTGACACATATATACATAGTGTCTGCCTCATATAAGATTGAGTTTTCTTACTTCAAACGTCAGTCTTTATTCAGATAAAACTGAAGACATTAATTGAATAATTAATTTTTATTGATATAAAATTATACCAGGAGTGCATAAGCACTGTGAAGGAGAATTACAGTTGTCTTCTAACTATTGTAAAACATGATCAGGGATCAATTATTCCATATAAGGAATTAAGTTCATAGTCTTATCATAAGTAAATGACAGAATTAATGAATATAATCACTATTAGAATGGCAAGGAAAACAAAGAACTAAGAAAGAAGAAGTCGAGTACATTGAAGAGCATTTAGAAGAATTGGACTTGGAGGTTATGGAGGCTTTTGTCACGAAAGAGGTAGAAACAATTAAACAACATTGTTTTATAAGATGGGCTCTCTGGCAGTACATGAAAACCAATCTTAGACTTGGAAAGATACTAGAGTTCTTGCTGAATGTTCTGTCAGTTTTTTTCATTCCTGTTACAAGAGCAGTTTGGACATATTCTTAGTACTCTTTTTAAAGCATACCTAGCTAAGACATCACAGCCCACAAGTCATAAAACATATAAAACATTTATCAGTTATATCCATATATGGAAATAGATATTGCCGTGATTTCCACAACAGTTAGTTATGGGAGTTGGATACTCCTATGCGCTTCTCATGCCACTCCTGAACAAGCCACATTATAATAAGATTTATAGCCCATATATTTGAATGCACCTGTGTCATGGGTCATCAATCTATATGCACTATGTAAACCTGCAAACTAAAACAATGGCACATAAATGCCAGAGGCAACTAACCTAGATAGCACAAACATATCTACGCTATTCCAATTAGTTGCAGTTGCCTCGGGCAAAATGTAAGTGGTATTAAATAACAAATAATTAGTATTGCTAGGAGCATTTGACCAAGACCAGTCATACCTACTGTAATGAAGCTTGTAATTGGTCGCACACTGGTGTTGCATCTTGTTAGTCACATAAATAGAATAATTTCAGTGGAAATAATTATACAGGCAGCTCAAAACAATCATAGATTTACCTCACATGGTTAGCATGCCAGAGGATGTAAGTGTGTTACTTACCGACACTTGGTCTTTCTTCTAGAGGAACTGGACTAGTTGAAGGAGGAGCATCAGTTTCCTCATCTAAATAACATGATAATTTTCTTAAAAGAAAGAGCAATGTCAATTCCAATATTGTACATATTGAAATAAAAATAGTTAAGATGAGTGTACTCTATCTGCATGTATGTAGTTGTTTCAACAAAATTAATCAGACTCTTTTGTTTATAGTACTAAATTAAGTGCAACATAGTTTGAATCTATGATTTGACTAAATATATCTATTAACATATTTTGTACAAAGTGTGAACCACCAACAACAATAGACAAGACAGTATGCTGACACTATTGATGATAGTCATCAATAGTGTCTTCATCTTACTCAGGTGGTATTCAATTTAGACAGTAAATGAGACTATTTTTAATTATGGGAAATATTCGCCAGGTAACTTCCAACACAAAATCACGTGGGCATGAATATGTAATAGTTGTATGCATGTGAAATTTGATAGTGTAATTTTAGCTTTGAAACTACATTGCCTGGATAATTTAGTTAAAACACTTCCTTTTGTGCTATGTGGTATACAGGATAATCCTCAGATTATTCATAAAACAATGAAACCTAATCACTAAGAAAGCATTTATCATATTGAAAAATGTAGTTTTTCTTTACTAAATGTCATGATATTATGACATTAAGCAAACTATATAAGAAAGCACTCTATTATATATAATAATAATAATAATAATAATAATAATAATAATAATAAGAAATAATAACAATACAGTACAAGTGCGCACTGCAAAGGCAGTCAGAATGCCAATGTTGATTCTCTGTCACGCTTAGCCATATATATATATATAATATAATATATATATATATATGATATATGCCCACACACAAAAGAATTCTGATTAACTTTGCTACAGACAGTATTATGTTATGTATACCTCCAATAGTGAAGGAGACACTCTTTTTAATGCCAATAGAATTGACTGGAGGGAGAGAGGCTGGATGAGATTCAGGAGGAACAGTCCCATCTATAATCATAACAATATATGATTAATATTTATAATCATATTAACTATGATAATTTATAAATTAAGGATTAAATTTAATTATTCTAGATTTATCTATATTGATAACATTGGAACAATGGCAATTGAAAGTATACAATATTGTATAACTTTATATTCCATATACAATACTAAAACTAAAATCTTAACTAATAGAGCTGCATTAATTTTATTAATATGCTGGATCTAGAGTGTCAACAAAATACAATGCTTTAATGTAAATGTATTACTTCAGACTTTTATTTTTAAAATGTATCATTTTCAAAATTAAAATGCTTTTTGTTATAGGACACTACCCACTTCGCTAAAAAATAAATTTATTTTTGAGTATACTCCATGTATTTTACAAGTAACTATATAAACTTTCCTTTTTGGGAACAAGACTATAGAATATGTAATGGCATAAAACTTTCACTTTAGAAATTGAAGGGTTCCTACTCTTTCAAACATCTAGCAATTATCTAGCTAAGTAAGAGATGTATGTTAAATATAATAAACCACTTACAAAAATTCACTTTCCATTTGTCTTGCACATCCAACTGTTTCAGCAAAGCCTTTTTAATACATTAATAGTTTTTATGAAAATGTCAGGCTTGTTAAAATCTGATTTGATCATATTCAATACAGCACTCAACAGAGTACTGGTCCTCTCAAAAGCAGGGACATTATTCTGTGTAGCTCGATCTCTAGATGGCTTGCCAATCACTCCAGCCTGAAATAAACTGTCAGCAATGGGACCTGTTTTGTAATGATATAATGATATGTGATGTACTATAATATCATAGTACCCGGTTCACTAATTGCTTCAGAGAGATCAGCGAACTTATCTCTAAAGATCCTGTCCGACTTTCGACTCATTTTTTCACTAGATGATAAAAATTTTAATAGGCTGGTCACAAGTTAAAAGTTATGAAATAATTATCCTAGTTATTAATAATGGTTTATTAACTATTATAAAAATTAATGTTAAAAATAATTAACAATACTTGTTATTGATTATGCATTGTTATTTTGTATGGAACATAAATAAGTTATTAATACATTCATTATAGAAGTGACAGTAGTGTAAGAGAATTCTAATGACGAGAGTGATCTAAACAAAGAAACAAAAATTGGGAATGTATCATAAATCTTAAAAAATATGATTACTAATTAGTACAAGAAGCTAAACATAAAAGTGAAGATTTTTTTCAAGTTACTTAGCTGAACAATATGTAGTAGACTAAGGCTGATCTATTAATTCTGTATAATTATTGTCCATAGGATCAGGCTAATCCTAAGTTTTAACTAGATCATTATTGAAGTTTCTAACTTTATCATTATAATTATACATACATACATACATACATACATACATACATACATATATATATATATATATATATATATATATATATATATATATATATATATATATACATATACATGGCAATATAGTAATTTATAGTATGATACATGATATTATAAAGTCAGGTTAATTCAAACTTACAATACTCAGCTTCCATTAAAGCAACCACATCCTGTGATGTTGAGGGATCATCTTTTAAGATTGCAATTAAAACTGGAAATTTGCCTGGATTTACAGCCACCTCATATTCAATGGTTTGTAACAGTTTAGAAACGCTTTCTAACACAACTCTGTCATTATGTCCGTTGACAGGTAAGGTCTTCTTAATATCTTCCAGTACCCACTCTGTAATAATAATGCCTTTATCACACAATTCATCAGCAATTCGACCTGCGTCTGTGATGACTGCAGCAATATTGTTCAAATGTTTAACCATTACAGTTCTAGCATGTTGAATGGAGACAAAGTCTTCTTTAGTTGATCCAGCATAATCTATTTCCATTGTTCTTACTGCCTCTGCTGCTCTTCCATTATCATTTAAACATTCTTTCAAAACTTTGATAAGAATGTCCATTTTTGAAGCGTCCTTAGCTATAGCTTGATCAACTGCTGTAAGCAGCTTAACAGCAGCTTGTTGTCTCTTTATGCTAGGACTTTCCCTGCCATTTTTCTCTTCTTGCACTTTGAGTTCTTGTGAAATCTCCACAGGTATAATTCCCTCTGTGCACAGCTCCTCGGCAATCTGTGCAGGATCCGTGATTGCATGACGCAGAGCTGGACAATACTTTCTCAATACTTTGCCTTCTCTAGAGCAGCTCATTCTAGTTGAAGTGAGGAAATTTTCTCACATCGCTTATTACAAAACGTTACCAACCGCAAAAATGTGTAACTCCTACTTGTTAATTGCTGCTAATGTATATACTAAGTATTGTGACTGTAACAACTGTATTTAGCTATACTATATATAAATAATGAAAGTGTATTTATGAAAGCAATGGCTCCTTCTTGGAATTAGCTAGATGTAGTATACCTTGGTATCAATATGAACAGTAAACAATATTGTATAACGCATTAACTCATTTAACAGGTACCATTAATGGGTAAATTACATTAATGGCTTATTTCAAAGCACAAAGATAAGTGGCAACAGTTCAATAGAAACAAATTATACACCAATAAAAACAGATACCTAACATTTTACAATAAACAAAAACAGGTCGATATGACAACAAGGTATATTAGGTCTGCTATATACATTTTATGATGAGTGTTCATTATTGTAATGTGTCAATATTCTCCAGCTAAAGCTAGCAGTGCTCTCTTGTAATCTCCACTTGTATCTCCCTAAGGAATTAACAGTATATTCAATAACATAGTAACACTGACGTTATTAATTAGATAATTACTATTACCTGCTCAGATGTTATAAATTTAAGTATGATAGCAAAAATCAGTATTCATACACTCCAATATGACTAACAGCTATTTCAGTCAATATCACAGCTACATTTCAGACATTAAATATTGACTATTAAATCATATGTTTAGTCTGGACCAACTATGTTAATATAATGACCCATCATGACATCATGACATTACACAATGATAATGTAACTAGACCATGTTTGTTATTACCAATACATTTACAACTATTTCGTCTTTTGTTCTTATGACTATTTCTTATTGTCATGACAAGAAATGTCACCGAGCTTTAGTATTTTTAAGTGTCTTAGCTTCATTACCTATCTCACTTCCTTCTAGACTAGACATTTAAATCGCAGTCATAACAGGACTACTCCGTCAAATTGTTATGTCTGCAGACCACACATAGATAAAACTAACAAACGCTATTAGAGTCAGTCCTCCATATGGAGAAAATGTATATCATTTAGTCCAACACATGTGGGTATGTAGTTATGAACTATGAACTAACAGCTGATTTTTAGCTACTACTGGGAAATTTGTCTCGGAACAAATGATGTACAAGTTAAAAGAATTGAGAGGGTTCAGGACGAGTGTCATTTGGCAGAAATGTGTTACTAGTACAAATTGTACATTGTTATCTTAATTGCAGGCAGCATAAGTGATTTGTCATTGCTCATACAAAGAGTAATTCAAATATAACCCAAGCATTCAGCTTTAGAGTAATTATGCTCTATGGGAATTAATAATAAAATTAAATATCTCATATTTTGTAATATGAGTTTAAAGAGTGAGTGTTATCAATTTTATCATTATCATTTATGCGTGCAGTAATTTGGTATATACCTTGATGAAGGATTCCAAAGATTTCCTATGCATTTTTTTCGAAAGCTGATTTGATCTCAACCATATCCACTTCACAACGAGATACCATAACTCGAATCAATGTTTTATCATCAGTACCCAAACCCTAGAAAGAGAAGACAAGAGAAACACGTCAACAATTCTATTAAAAGCCCCTACTAGTTACATATCTGTGACTTAATTTGTAGGAGAGGTATATTTTTGAAATGCTTAACTGGTTGACAAAGACTTAATCTGTAGGCCTTTCTCACATCATCAATGAAAGACTTAAAATATATTACATTTAGTATTATTTATATCGCGTAATATCATTGACATACTTTCATTGACTTGTAAAGTCCTCTCTGCAAAGTATCCTGATTTATCTCTGACACATTTAACTAAAGAAAATAAAGTAATGTAGCATATCCAGTTATAAAGACATTACAGCAGACTATATATAACAATAAAATGAAAATATGTCCTATTTAAACAAGACATACTTAAGTTATTACACATTAGTGTTGTCATAGCACATTAATTTATGGGATATGTTACATAATACTAGACACTTCATACTATAGTATTACATCATAGTATTATATTATAATTACATCAATTTAATTAGCCATACATGTGTATGTCCACTAATCACCATTACTCACCAATAGTGATCATGGCATTCTTTAAATCTCCGGACATTTCTCGTGATATAGATTGCTCAATATCATAACGGGATATCTATAACAATAAAAGAATATCTTCTAAGAAAGTCTACTAAAACTGACTTTGGAGTATTCATCAAATACCACACGGAGATGAGCATAACTTCTTGCACACAAAATTGAATTAAATCTATTAGAAGAAGACATTATCAGTAATAAGTCAAGCCTTATTACTTGTTAATATAATTATTGTCGATAGATGAAAGAAATGTATCAATAAATATGTATGATATCAATGTACAGTTATCTATGTAGAACATACTTTGCTTCGTCTGTGCCCCATTTGGCTTCTCCGGCTTGATATAATACCTACATCATATACAATATATATTATAATAGTATTAATGTATAGAAATAAAAAATTCCATAATCACTTTGTGTGGTCACCATATGTTGTTTGTTAAAAACAAATTATAAGTATTTAGATTATCAGCTCCCTCTTGACATCTAATGCAGGTATTGTTAAACCTTCTTTACATATAAATTAACTTAAGTATCTTTAAAAATGGTGTTCTCTTTAAACAAGATACATTCCCTCAGTAATGAGGAGGTGTCCAAGATATTATTACACTATACATATACTATATAATGTATACTGTATTGTACTATACTAGGTATTGTACTCTACTATATACCTGTGCATCTTGCCTTGCTTTCTGTCTATCAATAGGACCATCTGGTTCTCGAGCAGCCTGTTACAATACATCAACATATGAAATAAGTACATATCAATGCTTACTGTTGTCATTGATATCAACAGTCTACGAAAATGTCCTGAAGTGTCACCTCGAATATCTTTCTCTAGTTCCACTTTATGATCTGTTTAAGGAAAAGATGCATCATTAGATACATATCTATAGCACATAGTTGTATCAATACATTGTAACTATAGTTACTAAAATATCTATAATGAAAGACATATACAAATCACTTAATGTAGGGAGAATTATATAGATCAGTTTATCAGGAAACATGCCAAAAGTATATCCTACACTACATAAATTAATAAGGCTTTTAATTAATGTATATCTACCTACACAATAAGAACTGTATCTGTATGGTGCTAATGTACATACCAATATCTTTACAGATTATAGTTATTTGTATTATTAGTAACTGTACCTTCTTTGTATTGTTTTTTAATTTTTTGTATTTCCTCATTACTTCTAGAACATAATATTTCAATAAGTGCATCTTCATCTGTCCCAACACCCTAAACAATAAGAGATTAATGTAATAAATATATAGCATTACCACAATAATATAACTAGTTAATAATCAAGGTTATAATGACCATATCAAACAAGTTGCCATCTTGTGAGATAGGAGTGGGATCTAGTCAGTTTCCTATACTCACCACACACACACACACACACACACACACACAATATCAAAAACAGTTAGAATATACTATGGTCATTTCTACATTATCATTACAATGATATTGACCATTGGTAATCAATCCTCTTGGGAAATAATCCATGATGTGTCACATTACGCAATAGATAATAGTGTTGTTTGAGTGTAAATAAAATACAACAGAAAGTTGCTAATAAAGCAAATAATACAATTATGTTTCAAACAATAGAGTTATATATTGTTACCCTCAATGCCTTTATGAAGATTGTAGGAATCAAATTCAGCTGGATTCATCATTAGTCCTAAAATAACTTCCCTGAAGTTACCACTTAACTCACTCTTAAGTTCTTTAATAAGATCCTGTAAAATTAAGAGTATATTGTGATATCATTTAATATTAATAACAATTATTACAAATCCTATTTTTAAAAGACAGTATTTTCAAGGAGATACATAACAATATCAAAGGCCAAACTTGATTATTAATCCTATGTAGTACTCGCATAGCCCCAGGGGGAGTTATCACAACCTTTTGATCTGAGGTTGCGTAATAAGAGGGCATGTACATGATAAACTCTTAAACCTGAAATCATCCAAGTTTGAAATTAACTATACTCATTATAATAGACAGTACAACATGATACACTTCTACAAATGAGCTGCTCCATTGAAAGTTAGTCCACTATAGCTATCATACATTATATAGTAAAGCATTCGAGTGAAGTGGGTCAATAAATGACTTAATTCACAAAATTACTCTAATAAAACCATTCCAGATACCATTTGAAGGCCCAATTGTTTTCAAATAAAACTACTTGTAAATAATATTAATAAAAGTGACTTATACAATGAAGCAGTATATATATATATATATTATGTAAATATTAGGACATTCTTCTCTTGGTCTCTTGGCCTTCAACATGGTGACATTTAAAATTTTTTCTCATAGTTTACAAATCACTCACTTTGCCATACATTGACTTGAATTTTAATTTAATCTGTTGTTTCTGTTCATTGGAACGTCTAGTTAAACACAACAATAATAGCCTTTTCATCAGTACCTATAATATAACAATAGTATCAGTACCTATAATATAACAATAGTAGTACTATAATATAACAATAGTATCAGTACCTATAATATATAACAATAGTAGTACTATAATATAACAATAGTATCAGTACCTATAATATAACAATAGTATCAGTACCTATAATATATAACAATAGTATCGGTACCTATAATATAACAATAGTACAATAATTAATTACTTTATAGTAAGTGAAGCATATTATATAGTGAGAAATTTGTGAAGGTAACCACTATTTGTTCATTAGTTCAACTCTTACAATTTTCCCAAAACTACTACAAATACTATAGAAATTACATACCCAATCCTTTCATAGCATTCCGAAGAGCAGCAGCATCATTTTCTGCACTAAAGTTAGTAGCAGGTTTAACAGTGCCATGTGTCACAGGTGGCTAGAGTAGAATATAATAGAGAGTATATTACTATTACTACATTGTGTTGCTATGGGATGCTAGGGAGAGTACATATGGAGTGCATATACATATACAATCCTGTATTATCCATAAATAGAGGCATACTATTACAGGCCAGGTGGTCTAATAATTGTGTTGTCATGTTGATATCTCCAGTCCTTTCTATAGTAAATTAAATTGCATTCTTTAGTGAAAGAGAAAAATAAAAAATTTGCCATTAAATAGTGCTTGGTTAAAATGTTTACAATGTCAGCATTCAGAAATATTCTCATTTCCAGACTATTGTGTTAGCCCGGTGAAAGATCACTTCTCTATTTCTTTAGGAAATGATACATATAATGAATGATATTGTCATATCCAATTCAGGCTTGGGGTCAAATTCATGAATATTTGTATTTAGCTGTATTTAAATATTTTTTTTGAGTATTTGTATTTTGAAATTTTGAAACAGGAAGTATTTGTACTTGTATTTGAAATACTTCGTGAAATCTCCAAATACTCTTTTTAAAATTGTTTTGCTTCTATGGAAAGACTATTCAGCATAGCAGGAAACATTTTTTCGCCTCGATCGATGTCACCTAACTGACAAAACATTTGAAGAATGTGTGTTTATTAGATGCAATCAATAATTTGTAACAATTAGTTTCATTACATGTAAAAACAAATAATGGGGATGTTCTGGGATAGTACAAAGGAGTATTTTGGAAAGTATTTAAATACTTTTCAAAGTATTTGTACTTGTATTTGAAATACATTCCTGCTAGAAGTATTTGTATTTGTATTTCATGTTTTGAGAGTATTTGTATTTGTATTTAAATAATGTTCAATGTATTTGACCCTATGCCTGATCCAATTCATAATGAATGAAGACTATTATTATTACATACAATCTAAAAACTAGACACTGGTAGAAAATTGGATATGGGCAGATAAATATAACACTTAAATGGCTTTAAGATAATTGCAGGTGTGGCTACAAATATTTACAAAAATTCAAAAGCACATCCTATAAGGGGTAATCCTCTATATAAGCCACAATCATTACTGAGCACTAAGATAATTGATTATATTGTATATGAACGAATTTAAAAAGTTTTACTACAACTTTTTAGTCAACAGTGACATTAACAAATCCTATTTTAAATTCAAGTAATCACAAACAATTTAACTAACTAAATAAAGTAAATTTGTCCTGTGTATATCATCTTTTCCTCTTTTTCCATTTCCTGATATGGTATAGAACTTTGGGAAAGCATTTTAAGAGTGCATACCTCGTATAAATGTAATTATTAGATTATATGAGGCATTTGTGTATGTTACAAGTATAAGTCATGTTGATCACTCACTTTATTAACACTCATAGCAGCCATTTTCTGTTGTGTATCAACAACATCTTGGATATTTCTACTAGTATGACTGGGAATAGGTTTAGCTTGAGGAGTAGACTATGACAAAATAGGAATTATTGTCAGTATTGTATATAGAGAATCAACAAATAATAGTTTAGGACTTGTGATTTGTATAGCAATCACATAAACACATAAACAGCTCAATAAAAAGATGTGCACAGTCAACAATAAAATGTGTAGCGTTTACATTGATGTTGATGAAATGTTATGACAACATTATTTATACTAGCGTGCATATTCAGGAGCATATGATCAAGTGAAGGAGTATCGAACTTACACAAATCTTCATCTAAGCTTTACCATATAAAGTATATGCTTTTATTAGCAACACACGACTACTAAGTGCTAAAATAACATTACTATAAAAAGCAATAGACTTGTCATAAGACATATGTATACTAACATATTCTGGAGGATTAATAACAATGTTTCTCATATGAATACTTTTGCTACTTGTGAATTTATTCTATCATAAGTTCTATTACCATACACATACCAAATTAATTAAGTGTTAAGTGGCAAGTTTATTTTCACAAATAACCTATATTTATGAAAGAATTCCTCCTTAAAAATCCCGGTATATGATAATCAAATACTCCTTCACTTTATAGCATAATATGTGTATTGTTATGATACTAACATATCCAGGTCCATCTGTAGCTTGATACCCTGGGTAAGAGGAGCCAGATTGATAAGGTGTAGGTCCAGTGGAGGAGGACCACCATACCCTGTCAATGGAGCAGGAGGATAACCAGCAGAAGCGGCAGGAGGAGGATATCCACCTGTAAATATTGTATTAATATCAAAGTAGATATCTAGACATCAACATGATTACATCCTACCTAAACCACTTTCAAATTGGAAAGACATCACACAATCCTCCTTCCCTTCTCTCTCTCCCACCAATGAACCCCTAATCTATAATGTTACTGATATACTTACCTCCGAGTGGTTGTGGTGGATAATGTCCTCCTGACAGTGGCATACCACTGCTTGGTGGTTGGCATGCCACTTCCTGCCACGGGCATACCAATGCTTGGTGGAGGCATGCTACCTCCTGCCATGGGCATACCAGTACTTGGAGGTGGCATACCACCTCCTCCCACTGGCATACCACTAGGTATGGGCATACCACCTATTGGCATGGGCATACCTCCACTGGGTGGGGGCATGCTACTTCCTGGCATGGGCATACCACCACCCAGCGGTGGCATACCACTTTCCTGGCATTGGCATGCCACCATGAGGAGTGGGTACCCATGGTTCCTATATAAACAATACAAAATGATGAAAGGAAACATCTTGTTCATTTGTTTTTATAATTAGATGTCTTATTATAATTATAACTCACAGATGAGGATAACCTGGGGTATGTTGTGGATAAGGCACCTGTCCACTTAGCCCTGGAGGTGGTGGATAAGATTGTCCACTTGGAGGATAAGGAGGATAGGACATGTTTGTAATTATTTAACCTCTTGTTAACGAGTAATAACGACATTCCGATTGCTTATCGGACTTTGACCTTCTCTGGGCCTCTCGATGTAAACTTTCTGTTTATCAAATTCTGATGCAATAATTTACACCAATCACTATGACATCATTATTTGGATCATTTTTGTTATTAAAATGCTATCTCATCATGTTTACAACATAACAGTGATCTATAGTGATCGATGACAGCTTTGGAGCGTTGCCTCCTCACTGCGTTTCACAATGCCGACAAACCAAAGTCCCTGGAATTGCTACATTTGTGTCCTGATCCAGCAAGTGTCAAAACAGAATCTAAGGACACTAACGGTGTTCTTACAATATGGGACTTGTCTCTCCTTCATTTGTCAGCCAAGAATAATTGGCCAGATATAGCAAGTATTTTAATTCGTGATTACCACTGCATTCCCGAGTCCGAGAACAACCGTTTAAGCACTCCTTTACATTATTCAGCCAGGTATGGAAGTCTTGAGACACTTAAATACCTTATTGAACAACATGGCTGTGATCCAATGCGACTAACTAAGAATAAATGGACAGCTTTACACTGGGCAGCTTCTATGGGTCAACTACATGTTCTCCAATACTTAATAGAAGTTCGACACTGTGATCCTTGGTTGATAGACAAGAATGGCCACAATCTACTACAACACCTTGCATGTTCTGGTGATCACACAGAAACAGTTGTGTATCTGTTATGTACAGGTAAAATTGATCCATTGCTCACTGACTCTTGGGGTTGTACACCTAGTGAATGGGCTAGAAACATTAACACAGACGAAATCCCAACTATAAGACTCTCGAAATACTTTGAAGACTGTCGTCTTGAATCTCCAGTTGATACATATACTCGAGTGTTTGTTCTTGGTAATAAGGAAGCAGGAAAAACATCATTGATTACAGTACTGAAGGAGCGTTCTTGTGGTGGTCATGGTGATGACGCTGGTAATGTTATCGGAGTTGATTTACATACCACTGGTATTATTCCAATTTTTATACAGAGCTCTGAAATTGGTAATATGATATTCTATGACTTTGCAGGCCATTCTGAATATTATTACTCTCTCATGCTGCAGTACTAGAGAAAACAGTTACAACAATGCCATCTATATTCATAGTTGTGATTGATATCAGTCAAAGTGAAAACTATGTAGTTAAGCAATTTCATTACTGGATCAATTTTCTTCGTAACATTACAAGTAACGCAGATTTTAAACCTAAGGCACTAATAATTGCTAGCCATATATGGACTGTCTTGAAACAAATGAACTCTGTCAACAAAAGATCTCTGTTATGGAGTCACTATTATGAAGTGTTATGCCCAATACATTGAATGTCTTTCTATAATTGCCACAGATTGCCGTAAAAGTTAACTCTAATGAGGTCTGTAATATCACCCACATCTTCTTCTTTACACTCTTTACCAATACTTGCCAATCTGTCCACATAAACTATAGATGCCACGCTCTTTATTCCTTTTCTCAAAAATAATTGTAAAGTTGCCCAAGTGGAGCCTATTGTAACTCTTGATTATCTCACTTTATTACAGATGCTTATAATGTTAATGAGTTTATACCAAGTGATAAAACTGTCTTAGTAGAACTTCTTACAGTCCTCTCCGAAAGAGGATTCATAATATTTCTTAAAGATCAAAATACTCTTGGGAAAAGTTGGGTAATATTTGACATTCATTGCCTACTGCATGAGATACATGGTACATTATTTTCACAAGATCACACTTGTTTGTCATTTATCAGTAACATTGGTGTTGCTCCTTTGAATTGGCTTGCAGTAATGTTTTTCCAAAACATGATCCTGTAATGCTTGCATCTGTGCTAAGCAAGTTTTTGAAATATGTCACATATTCAAAAATAGTGAGGATACTGAAAGAGAATGTAATAGAAAACATTATTATTCTTTCCTTCCTCTGTCACTGCTTGTCGTCCTGCTTATTTGCCTTCTGAATTCCAATTTAAATGGCATCTACAATGTGTTGATCATTAACATTTTTTCTCTGTTCGCTTTTCTTACATTCTTCTACTTAAATTAGCATTGACATTTCCATTGAAGATGATTCGGACTATGTCTTCATCACATATATACCCTGAAGTATCAAGCAGATGTCATATGTCCTGTGGAATTTTGGAGTCCATTGATATAATGAAGACTTTTGTTGAGACAGTAGTAAATTAAGTGATCTACAAGAAGTTATAGTAAGCATGAAGTGGAGACAAGGTAAAGAGAAAGAGATGGCAAAGCTACGTAGCTCTATAATATCACTTATTATTACTTACATCAAAGACATTGTTCATTTGTTAGTGTAGTTGAGTTTTGAGCATGTCAAACTCTTCTCTAGCTATAACTCCTACTACCAAATTTGTCATGCAAGACATTGTACGAGCTGTTGTATTGAAGAAAGGTGTAGTAGATGATCAAGGACTTCAGTGTAGATCACTGAATGAGCTGTTGCAAGGAGAACCATTTGTTAGTGTACCTACAGATATTCTTTGTGAAGATCTTTACTTCTGAGCAAAATGAAATAGTACCCTCTGTGTACCTTACAACAAGTGAATAACGACCTTAGTCCATCTTTTATATTCTATGGATCTTTGACCTTTGGTAATTTTGAAGTGCCAAGCTAGAATGTTTTTCACTCTTTTATAAAAGGAGTGATATGGTAAAATTCTATAGTTATTTATGCCTTCTATTGTGTTTGATGACTTATATTATAGATTGAAAAGATCACCAAAGACCAGCAAGCTTTAGACACAGTGCAACATTTTTATACCCTCTTTCACAAGGTAATCATTGTTAAAATGTTATCAATGCACAGTTAGACATTTTGCTAAATACCCTTCGTCATCATAACAGCAAATGTACTTATAGAGGCTTATAGATTTTATTGTTATAAATGTATGTGATTATTTGTAATTTATAGGTAATAATGAGGTTAACAATTTCTGGTGTTCTCTTCTCTTTTAATGATTTACCAGATGGTCCATTAAGTGAGTCTCTAGCAATACAAATTTGTTTTGTTAGTAATTACAATGAAAATAGGAATTTTGTCATTTTAACTGAAGTCTCTGTTACCATAGTTTCGATGTAAACCCAATACTGTGTTAACACTAGTTTAACTCAATATATATAAAGCAAACTAAAATATATTATTATTCTTTGTAGTTATTGCCCAATTATAAAATCCATGAGCAAGAAACATATATTATATCAACTGAACTAACTAGGTTAGTTCAGTTGATATAGTATCCACTCATGGCTAATTTCAAGCCATGAACAAGAGATTACTTTTGGTTTGCATTCAGGTTTATATACATATTGAATTATAGTAGTTTTAGGTTTATAATAAACTCAGGTATTGGGCTGACATTATCTTGATGAAACTATGGTAACAACGTCTTCTGTTGTTTTTCAAATGTACGCAATATCGAAAAGAGATGTGTATACTCAATTATATAACAAGCTACGAATATGTAGATATTTTTTTGTTTATAATTCAGTTTTTAAATTTGTATTTTCATTCAGATCACACTCCAATTAGGAAATTTGCCTATTTCTGAACCTTTCAACAACTGGTTTGAACTAGGTATATGTTTAGGTCTCCATTATACTACACTCAAAACTATTGAAGATGACTACCGAAAAGAGACAGACGACCGTAAAATGGAAATTGATTACAAAATGGCTCTCGATATGTCAAATGATTCACAGAAACCCTCCTTCAAAATGGACATTGTTACATGCTCTTAAAGATGTTGGCAAAAAAATCTGTTTAGTGTGAAACATATATAGGCGGGACAAAAAAAACAACAATGAATGTAACTACAATATGTTGTAAATTGTTGTAGAAATCAAAAAATAATTTTTATGATATGTAAATATCTTGAAATAGAAATCACCAACTATATAGTACATAGTACACTGTGAGGAGATTAGAATCTGGGTATCACATGTATGTATCAGTATACATCAGTGTATACAAAGCACATGCATTTCCATATCAAGACCTATAAGGGTATGTGCCATCAATTTTAATAATATTATTAAAAATGATGATGATTCAAAAGGTATAAATCTTATATTCTTACGGGTCCAGTAATTGCTTTTAAAATGACCATCAGTCATCTTATTAAATCGTCCGGATAGCCTTGCCTTTAGATGTTCATGGTGTGTTCATTATACTTTCAACAGAGTATTTCCAGCTCTTTCACTTTATAACAATTAAGACAAAACTTGTCTTTGAAAAAAACAAAGGTTTTCCCTTTAGGATTGGTTCAAGATCAATATCAAAAATAAAA
>NW_024534266.1:0-23747 GCF_016097555.1 Gigantopelta aegis
TGAACATAAGTTTATTGGTGGGAAGTGGTCCAGTTAGGAATCCAGCCAAGTTAGAACGCTACTCAAGCTATATTTTAATTGAACGAACTCAAGAGACTACAACTACAAGACCACAAAGATGTTCCAATTGTTGTTACTACTAGTCCTCAAGTTACTAGAAAACAAATTTTGAACTCTTAAGAAGAGAGTGCTTGGTTGACAATAAAGTGTAGCCGATGAATATGAGGAGAAATTGAGGATGTATCTTGCACCTTTGCTGGTGAGTTGATATATCTACAGGTAATTTTGAGAAAATAAAATGGCAATACAGATTACTTATCTAGCTAAAAAAATTTCATTTTTTTTTTACTGCCTGTCACCTAAAACACCACTAAGATTGTATCTTACAGTGCTTTATAGCCCCCTCGCATCACGAGACATTCCTGGGAAGGAATGTCTGGGGAGCTATTGCACACCACACAAGACTACCAACTAAGATTTTTCCTTTTTATAGAATACTAACATTAATGGGAAAAATAATAGCTTTTGTCCTGGCCTGTTTTGAGGTATGTATTATTTTGGTTAGATGAATCACTTCAGATTTTTAAACTGTCACAATAGAGGGTAGGGCAGTATTACATTGTCATAATATCCCGCCCTCTTATAAGTGTAAGTCTAAAAATGGAGTCTGAAAGATCATGGTTCAGGTTTTTGAAATCTCTGATTTGATTTGGGACTTAGGAATTCCTGTCTTGTGCAATTTTTTTTCTATTATGGTGTTGCCAGACCTTTCTTCATGGAATGGGTATGGCACATGAGACTACCATCTTTCATGTGTTAGGTATATTAGTTTGCGCATATCTTCGTTCTGTTATTATTTTGCTATTAATACCACATTTTTTATGTGACAACTTGTAATCTTTGATTCCTTAGCTTTGTTTTATTAGCCATTAATGATTGTAATAATAATAATAATAAAATGATAATAATAACAATACTAATAATAATAATATATAATAATATAAGAAGCAGATGCTGAAACCAGATGCATTTCAACTATATTCCTATGACTATCAGACATACCATCCAATCTTGAGATATTCAGCATTAAACAGTAACAGCACAGATTCTATATGCATTACCCACAACAACCCACATAGTTTCAATGTTATTTGATATCGATTATAGTAAGGCACTAAGGCTTACAGTTATTTAGTCTTGAGCTTGAGTCTAACTCTTCCGAGTCTAATTCAAAATTATGCCTGCACGTGTGTTTTCTTCTAACTCTGATTCAGACATTTTCAGCTCACTTTGATTATTGTCTATGACACTAGACATGAGTCCCCAATCCATGATACACACTCACAACAGAGAGCATTAGAGCAAAATGGCAAAAAAATGAAATTTGTCTTCAAATTTCTTTTCATTAGAGTATTTTTGGCTAAGTGAAGATACTTTTCATGAATTACATATTATTATGAATGAAAAGAAAATATTTTTGTATAACCTTTTTTTTTTCACTGGATTTACCCTTTAATAGAGTCTCCAAGTATTCCCCTCCCAAAATGTCAGGCTAGTGCATGACACACATACAATAGGTCCATTTCACATTTGTCATTTGCAACTTGAAACAGTTAAATTGAGCCATTTATTACCTCTGATTTATACAGAAACCATGTGTTTAGTGCACCTTAATATTTGTTACCCTCTCTTTTTGCTGCTCATACCTGAGGTGTCGTCGGTCTAGCAATTTGAGCCTGATCATTATGTGAGTAAAATGACTGATCACTATTTGAGGCAAATTGTCATCTCTTCATTTGTGGCCGGCCTTATTTCTACTAACTTCTGCTAATTCCTAAGTCTCAACTCTACTAGCTACCCCTTTATTGAAATGCATCTTCATGTTATTATTAATGTTATGATTTTTTATTACAATCTTGTTATTATAGGAACCGATTCCTTAGCTACTGAACCAAGTACTATGTTTCAGAGCCATGTTGATACACTGTTATATTCTCTGATCACTCCAATAAATATCTCAGCTTTTATTAGTGAGAAATGTATCCAGTGAAACAACACTTGATGATATGGGAGACATCATAAATTTCGTTAGAGGGGAAAAATGGACAGCTCTCTTGTCTGCTATCCATACAGCTGTATCTTTAGATCACAAGATGTTGAAAGTGTTAGCTAGAGTACTGTCAAAGTTTGAAGAGACAAACATTTATCTGACAACCTTATCAGGGAATATGGTGAGATGTTATGATGGATGTTATGAATTGGTCTTTCTTTGTCTAGATCAAACATTCTATAATGACCAGATGACAACTTTACATTCAAGGAAAAACACTAAGAGGTTGTTGTGATCTGACAAACACTAACTATGAAGATTATACCAGTGAGGTTAGACAATAAAACATTGGGATACATATTTACTTTTCTCATCAACCTAATAAAAAGTTAAGTCTTACGAAAACGAAAGCGAGAGACCGAAGGGATTTTAGAAGAGGAATCGAAGAGAAGGAAGGAGAAACATGGTTTAGAGCAGTGTCTGATTTTAATGGTATTTGTAGTTCAACAAACTGTAATTATTAATTCTATTATCATAGAAAAGTACAGAGTAGAGTGGCCAATGATACTTTACGTTGTCATTATGGCACTTTATCTGAATGTCTTCATATCCTGTTAGAGTAGCACAACAACTCTATGAAGAAAGAGTCATTCCAAGGATAACATTGAGTGTTGTGAAACAATCTTCATCTGAAGATGTAGCATTGTTTGTCCTGTTACAAGCATACGTCATGCTGTACATACCAACTATCGTAATTTGATTGTGTTTGCTGGTATACTGTTAAAATTTAAAAGCAGTGTAATATGTGCTAATGCTATCTTGAAGGACTGTGGTAAGTTTGCCATAAACATGCATTGAAACTTTGTGTGATATTACTCCTTATAACAATGATTCATAGTAACCACACAAAATGGATAGTGTGATTATACTTTAATTGTATTATCAAAACCACAAAGAAACCAGTGTAAGAACTATAATATCAAGGATTATTTTATAGATGAATTGCTTTCTGATGGTGATATTCCAGAAGTGCAACCTAGTAGTACTAGAAGTAATGAAAGGCAATGGTAATATCAGTATGTAATGTACTTATTGTAATTAATATACCATTAGATAATCACCAACCACTCCATCAAAGTCCTCAGTTGAGAGCAGTTTCATCTGGTCAAGGTTATAAATTTAGCATTGACTTATTTTTTGGTTTTAGATGTAATAGCAAAGAATATCTAATTCCTCGAAAGTTGGACACCATTTTGGGGTCAATGACGGAGAAAACTTTGCAGTAGCCTTCAGTAAGTTCGAGAAGCCATCAATGAAAACTCTCCACCTCTCGATAAATTGATGCGATTTCTAACAGATGGTTACTCTCACCTAAATCTCAAATTTCTCATGCTAGCTCTATTGATATGTATTAGATATGTGAGAGATCACTTTTCACTGATCAATATCAGCTGTCTAGAGAGTATTGTGGAGCGATTTGAGATCAAAGAAGCTGAAATACATATAAAGAATATAAGATGCCATTTCATCATTTTGTAGAGAAACAAAAGCTTGTCTTGTGTCTGGATGAAAGTTTTGAAGTGACAAAAGTCCTCTTCTTTACGATGTGAAACAGCTATCTATGTCTTTAAACTGGGATCCTAAAGTTTGCACCATTGAAGATGTTAAGGATGTTCTTGCTGTATCAGTTGAGGAAATGTGGAAATTCGTGATATCAGAGAAGGCAAATCCATCATTGTTACCTGTTATTTTCCACGTAGTCTACTGGTATACTTATTGCCAAAGCTCAGGAGACTCTTGAATTAGTAAAAAAGAAAGGATTAATTAGATTGACAATTGGTCAATGTGTAATTTATGATAGCCAGAAAAGAGATGAGGTATTAGACAACAGTTATATTACATGTGACATGTATTGTTTATCATATCTAGGAGGTGAGAGCTATTATAGAAAAGAAGGAAACGTTGAGAAATCAATTGGAAATTCAACAAAGTATCATTCGAAGTAAGACTATGGAACTAACCAAAATTCAAGGTAGCTGTATGCTATGTACATATGTAACCCAATTATCATTTATAATAGAAATGTGTAATATATTTGTTTGATTTAATGTATCTCTTTATTGTAAATTAGATACTGAGAAGAAATTACTATTAGAGACTGCTAAGAGACAAGAGAATAGAGGAACTACAGCAGGTAGTCACATCAATGACTTTCCAACTAAGGGAGAGAGACAAACAGAATGATGATTAAAGCAAAGCTTGAAAAGTAATCAGTATTACTGCATGGATAATAACAATTATCACTTCTTATTTTATATTATTGTTATTAGACATAGCATTAATGCAGAAAACCTAAGTGATCAAGGAATTCAGGAAACCCAAATAAAGTCTAGCCAAGAAGAACTATCTTTAACCATAGTTATATAGTAATATAATAATATAAATCATATTAAAATTTGATCATTAGAGCCTTCATTACCAAGATGAAGGATCCGTTAAAGGATTTAGCTGATGATGAAAAGTCAGACAGTGGTATGGAAGCCTCTCTAATATAATATATATTACTGGTAAACACACATTGTCTTGACAATATTAATTAAAGGCAAGGAATAGAATCGTATTAACATTTGTTTTATGTTTACATATATTAGAAAGTAGTAACCAATAGTGACTTATCTCACTATATGTATTCATAATATGTATATACTATACTACATAATAACTCATTTTGTGACAGGAAACATTACATGGAGTGATGATGACTATAGAGTTTTGATCTTGTTTCACCAACTGTTAAGCAATGTAAAGATGTTGTGAGTAAATGGTTAATAAAAAAACAACAGAAAGAGAAAGAATGGAGTGTTTGGCTTTACAGATCATCTCCTGAAAGTACTCTAGAAATTATTAGTAATCTCAATGAGTGTGCAGTGTGGGAAATTCTATAAGTGGGCACTCCTTTGGACAGTAATGTGTGGTTTCAACATTGTCAGAGATAATTGCCACTAATAGAACGTTGAAGAGGACTATGGCTACATTCTTCTCCGCTTACGTTGACATTAACCAGTTAGCGATGCCCTCCTAACTAACACTACACTTGAAGTATTTGGAACTTGGGATGCCACTATCACAGATGAAGCAATGCAACTAACTTGTCAGAACATGTTAAGTATAAATAAAATAGTGAAAGTACTAAACCTTTCAAACTGTAAGATCACAGATAATGGTATCCAATGTATTTGTGAAAGGTCTCACTAAAAACCAAACATTTGAATACTCCATCTTGACACCAGTAACATCACTGTAATGGTTTGAATATATCTGCAATGGACTTACTAAAAACCAAACTCTACTACAGTTTTTGGACATTAGTCGTAATCCTCAGATCACTTCAGTTAGTACCAATACAATAGTCGAACTAATAAATGCAACGTCATTGGAAAAGCTGCGTCTTAAATGCACTTCATTGAAATACGATAACTTGAGACCATTTGTACTGCACTAAGTAACAATAGTAAACAATACAAACACTGTACTTACCTGAACAATTTAAGAGAAACATTGTAAAGGATTTGACCAGTTTTAACCTAGTCAAAAGATAGGAGTCGAAATTTTGGCCATCTAGTAGCTCTCTGAATACTAGTATGCTTTCATGCATCAACAATAAATTATTCATCTTTGAACTTTATGTACTCAATCTCTTGTAGTGTTAGTAATTTTTGTGTAAACAGATAATGTTGATAAATTATTTTTTAATCTCAAATTTACTTAGAGAAGCTATAAGTATTTATTGTTTTTTTTGATTAGAAAATGTTAAATTACTAAAGCAGATTTGAACATCTTTCATCACACTGTGAATGCAGTCACTGATACAGTAGAAAGTGTTCACATTAGCTACATCTGTACATGTGAATAAATGCTTTGAGCTCTGGAATTGTTTCTATTATGTTTCTAAATAGTAAGGCTGGATTGATGGCAGGCACACCAAAATGTGAGTAGGTTATGCTCAGTTTTTTCCTCCTGTAATTTAGTCCACATAACCTCCTGTAGTTTCAGTGCCATTTCTCCACCATCCATTGTGATTCTACAAATATTCTCTCTAATAGATGTCCTTTTCACCAAACATTATATTAAATGAATTTTTTTCATTGCCTCTAAAGATTCCTTGACCCACCATGAGTTTATGGATTCTCAGATGCAAGGAATTTGTTTGAAGATAACTATCTTCAGTGATTAAAGAAACAGCAATGAATTTGTTTGTGTGAAATGCATCCACCTGTCCATTGACCTTTACACCAACTGCAATAGTCTTGTGAAACAATTTTATTAGTTGCTCTTGTCCACACTCTGCAATACATTCTAAGCATTCATTATAATTAAAGGGTTCACATATTGTATTTTCCTTAATTTATGGTTCATAAGGGTTAAATCATCACTTCATTTAAGTGAGATGCAACAAATCTTGTAAGATATCTACTTGGCCATAACCAGCACTATGTGTATAGCCTCTTTTGTATCATTATAACATCAAACATAGGGCTAGTAAGCTTCCAATAGATTATTCCTTATTACTTCTACTAATTGCACTAAATCATCAAATGATTCCAGCTCCTAGTTTCATATACTTCTCTTTCCTTTTCTCATTCATATAAGCTTTGTGGTATATTTTTGATGTGATGGTATGCCATGACTATGACTGAAAGTGAATTCAAGATTTTTTTGGAGGAAATAGTTGGATTTATGACCATAATTATAGTACATTTGCATATCTCTAACAATCAGAACCTATTAAACACTTCATGTAAGGTAAGTCCTCTTTTTTTGAGAAAACCTTTGCCAACAGCTGGTTTCAAGTCTTCATAGCTTTTACTGATGACAATTTTTTGGATCTACTTGACTGACCTGAGCTGCTAGCATCTTCACACTCTGATCTTTCATCTTCTGATGTACAAATATAAAATAATCACTATTATAGTTCAATTTTTTTTTGAGTTATACTCATTTGCAAAAAAACACATAATACTTCATTAATGGATACTGTCCAATTAGTCTTGTCATACTCATGAATATTATTTGTAGTTAATTATCATATAATTTTATCAAAGAATGATCATTATAATTCTATTTTGCAATATGCTTTGTTTTTGTGTGTATGTCTTAACTGTCTAATTATTTAATTACTTTCTGTTTCACAACTTAGTTTATGGAGGAAACTGTCCCTACTCTACATTTAATTATGTTCATATTTGATCATATTAGATCATATTTTTTATTACACATGACACACAGTACTAGAAACTATATTATACAATTTTTACATGTTGTATGCTGTATATCTGTCTGTTTGTATCACTTGTTAATAACAGCACATGTAGTTTTTAATATACAAGGAGTAATAAACATTTTTATTTTATAAGATTGGCCAGACACCCATTTTACTAAAGTTGATATTTGTATTTAAAATTAGCTTAGATTTCTGTAGAAATCTTTTGACTTCAGCATTCCTCATTGATAAATGAAAATTCTATTATAGGTCTGACTGATTTCTCTCTCCTCAATTGTAAGTGTCTGGTATTGCTGTCTTTCCTAACAAATCTTTCTCATTATTTTATTTCTCTCTATAAATCAGATCATAGTGGCTGTCAACATTGTTGGATGTGTAATACACACACATGTATGATTCTCCTTTCCTCTGCTACTTAGTTTTCTCTCCTCTTCCATTCTTTTTAGCCTCATATATGGATGGAATAGTCCTCACTGTTGCTACCCTCTACAACTTGAGACAACTTGTCTACATTGCTATGTGACATGAAAATTTATTAAAAGATGTTGTATTTTTAGTGCTAAATATTCTCTTTAATTTAATAGTAGTGTACAATAAATAGACCAACGGTAGTATGCCTTATCTACAGAAATCATCACATTACAGTAGAGCCTTCAGGCAGACAAAGTTATCTAGTCTTTGAAATTTCTTCAAAAACAGCAATAATATATAGTATAGTTCTCAGGAAGCCCACGAGAATGCTTATTATAGTATTAATACAACAATGAAGAGACTATGGCCAAAAAAGTTGTATTCCTCTCCAATTTTCATGACAGAAAACCATCCCACAAACTTTTAACTATTAAAATAGTTTTAACCTGAAAAAATTGTTTGTTCTAGCTAGTACTAAAATACAATGATTTTACCTCATCTAAGGTGATAAATTGAACATGATTATACTTGGTACACATGGAAGAAGTCCAATTGACACAAGTCTGTATCCATTAGAGTCTGATTTTATATACTCACTTCTTGTCAGTTGAGCAATTGTGGGTTCAAACTATATATTATTATGTTTACCAGGAATCACATCTATTGTATACACAGTAAACAACACATACCCCTTTTCTATTTCTAAACCACTTTTATTATTTATATTCATCAATTAATTCACATTATTTATCAAAAAATCCTCTAATAAATTAATAATTAATTACTGATTTGCACACTAATTTAGGGGAATTTATTTTTCACAAAAATAATACACCCCAAAAAACCAGACATCTTCCAATTCCAAACTTTACTATATTATTAATAAATCACAACTAATTACAATAAAAAATGTCCATCTGTCAGAAGACTACATTTCATTCAAAGCCTTCACTATCTAACCCCCATGGCAATTTGAGAAATCTTTTGAGCATAAACAATATTGATGGCATCATAATTCCCATGCTTTTCCCCACACATAATTTTGCTGATGGGGGCCGTAACCTCTGGCTGCTCAGGACCACCACCAGCACTAATTTGACCAGCGTCAGTTGTAGCTCGAGGGTCGTGACCCCACATGTCATAATGGCTCGAGCCACTGTGATGATACAACATACTCACTGGCCAACTAAAACGAGCTTGATTAGAACGATTGCCATATTTGCTGCTATCTTCAGTGGCAATCGAGCAATGGCCACACCATTGTCACCATTCTCATTAATATCGACTACCACAACATCTCCCATTCCACGAGCTATCCAAATAATGTGTTATGCACAAGTAGAGAGATGTCACACGTGTTGCACCTTGTTGGCGTAAAATAGAACGGATTTTAGCTTTTTTTACTGTCCTCAAATTCTGGTTGTGAAAGAAACATATACCTCTTGCCTTCTTGTTTTGTGATTATTGTAGACACGTGTTCGAGGTCTACGGAAGTCTTCAAAGTCTCTGTCTTGAAAAAGAGACAGGATATATCGCAGCATTGGCTGTTTTGGATGGTATTCTCTGGCTCGTTTGATACTACAAAAACAGATTCTAGGAACACTTAGGACTACCACTTGTCAAAGATGAGGTACTGCTTTCAAGTGGATCTACCCTCTTCTTTTTTCTTCCAAATTTTGAGGAGATGCAGACGGACTCTTTGTTTCCTTCCTAGTAGTATTTTCCAGCAGGTAGGCTAGGTCTTCTACACTGCTCATGTCACCAATTAACCTTGCTAACAGTTGGATCAAACACGACTACAATCAAGACACATTTAAGTTCATAAGTTTCAGCATCCCATTCCATAAACATTTGCTAACTGACGACCATGCCCCAGACTCTGATCCCATTGGAGACAAGTTCATTCACTAGTTGAGCTCGCTTAGCAAAGATAGGTAATAGTTGTAAGGACTTTCATATTGACAACATCTACAACAACTATACTATTACCACAACCCACACCAAAGTCCGACCAGAGCCCACAAATGCCATACATTTTATAGAATGCAGCTTTGATTGTTTCCGGAGAGTGTTAAAATGAGAGGTTCATTCCAAGTCTTCAGCCTCTGCTTGATATTGTGGCATCTTTACATTTCAAAGATCAAGCTTCAGGCAAGGATCTTTGCATCACCAATGTTAGATTCTTGAGGTGAGACTGATGCTCTTACGAGAAAAGATACAAATAGTACCATTGGCAAGAGAAGCAAAAACACGCTTCACCTAAGGAAAAGAATATTAAGTTGACTTATTGTAGCATAGGTAAATAATACTATAAGTAAAGGATTAGTATAAAGAATAATAGCATAGTAAGTAAAGTATAAAGCAAGCATGTGGAATATTTCTATTACTTACTCGCCTCCTTCAATCTCAGTGGTCATGTCACGGACAGAGTCCCTTTACTACAAAAGACCAAATATGAACAGCTTCACTGGAAGCAGATTAAAAATCTGTATAGCGTTTGAATTTCAAAGTCCTATAGTACACAATACAGACAGAATAATTAATTAAATGTATTAATTCATTAGCTATTAAGGTGAGGCAACCCCTTTCTCTCCTCATAAATGATTTGACTCAGTATTCGTCAATGGTTAGGTCTAGTGAGCTGCTATATATTGTACATGTACTACATCGTATTGTTACGTCAGACAACACTGTGTACTACTTACTGGTTATTTCTACAAACTGATGTAGCTATCCATAGTCTCTTTCTACCTCTCCAGTGGAGGCCATGAGCATAGACCCGCCCACCTTGGAGATGATTGCTCAGGTAAAATAAATATACCTATTAAAAGAATTGTAATTAACAAAAAGGTATAAATCATCTTACAAAACTTAACATAAAAATTGAGAAGATAATTGTCAAATTATGAATGAAGTCTTTAGCAAAAATACCTGTGAATGGAGCACCAGGTTTGGAAATATATAATTTTTTGTGTCTGAGTCACTGTGGAACTAGCCCTTCTCACTTGCATAAAGGAGAAATCTCTGATCTACTGACTTGATCCACTTTACCAAGTACTCCTTTTGCTCAAAAATCTGGGCAACTCTTATGTCAACAGATCAGAAACTTCCCTCGTTTATACAGGAAGGGCTAAACTATACATATAGTTACAGTAATCTGTTATTCTTTGTATTAGAAATAGTGCATAATACTGCATATCTTTACAGATGATACCTTTCTGTACATTGAGAATACTGGAAGTACGTTCAGTATCTTGTCGAGACCAGTCCACAAAAGTTATCACCACTATAATTATCAGGATTTTCTGATAATACAGGTTGAGAATAAAGAACATCAATTTTCTGAAGTGGATGTTCTTTGACACGAGTAATACATGACGACGACACAAAATCCAGGGGTAATATACGTTGAACCACCTACAAAATAAATGTTATATGATTACCTCAATATCACAGCACTCTAGCCTTTTACACTATATCTGGTAGTACCTCATCAGCTGTGTGGTCGTTCAACTGCTAAATGTCTCCAACAATCTTCCATTAATTCTGTAAGACCAGGGAAAGAAGGCTCAACATTTCCTTCATGAACTTGTGGTCTCTCCCTTTGTAACACAGCTCTGTTCACTTTCCTTGTCCACTAGACATGTTTTCAAATGGTCTTTGGCCATAATTAGCTCAAACAATAACATCCAAAGGAAAACTGATATCAACCTGTAATGATAACCCAACAAACTATAATATATACACCAACTATATTATTTGAAGATACAAGTATTATATATTTTATCAAAGAGTGCCTATACTGTATAACAAGAATGACCTTCTCATCAATGCTTGGTCCTGCTCTCCTCGTCTTCTAGATAGCTTCAGGTGCCATATAACCAGGTGTGCCTTCTTCACCTTTAATACCACCAGGATTAGCAATCTAGATAATATTATTACCATCATATTGATAATACACAACTCAGTCTACACACAATATCTCACAAATATGTATTAGAGAATAGACAGATTAATGTCATAATATCGATGCTAACCATAAACACTCAGATATAACAAAGACATCAATACACAGTTGGCCACACCCTCTAGCCACACCCCACATCAGTTACCATTATTAAATTAACTGTATACTTAGCCACACCCTTTAGCCACACACACTCCAGTTATCATTATTAAATGAACTGTACCGTGATATTCCATATCTGAGCTAATTTAGCATTTAACAGTGTACTGACATCAAGAGACCAGACCAGAACATTGTCGGATTTTAGATCACGATATACAATACTCTTTTTATGTAAGTATCGTTTGCTAAGCTACCTTAAGAAACGAAAATTCAATAATATTGTCTTCACAATATCTACATTTGTTTTATATATGAACTAAAAATTGTAAGTCTGTATAACTTCAATATTATTAGTTGATATTAGTAAAGATAGGACCACATACTGAAAGGAGAGAGGGAAGGAGAGGATGTATTGCAGCCTCCCACACAACTGATTAAAATATCAGATCAAGCTCTTGGGGTTGTGCGCTAGATCTATTACTATAAAATATTAATAATATTGCAGTTGTGGGCACGGCCCAGTATGCGATGCTATCTCAACACATCTTGCTTAAACTGGTATTCATTGTAATTCTTCATGATTAAAACTTGCTCTGACTTAGACATTTTTACTATCATAGTCTATAACAGGAATTCATGTTAACTGTTTTACTTTACAACTTATCATCATCATTATACTTGTATGTCACATATCTACTTTATTGTGGTCTAGTCTAAATATAGTAACACAACTCCTGAGAGCTCTCTCTAGCATATAATCAATTACATAGATGTGTTCAAGTCTTTTATTCCCCTCATGTTTTCCTCACTATAACACTCATGGTAGAAATAGGCTTTATTGATAGCTACTACTTTGTACTGTGTCAATCATATTTACTTGTATGCTATTCTTGCAGAGATCTCATGTCCTATACACACCAGGCATACGAATATTGATTGTAGGCAAATCAGCTTTGAGCTGTTTTGATAGCCTGCTTCTAGTTTAACGATCTAAGATACTGAACAAACTGCCCATAGGAGCTAACTCAAGACTATACACATCGATCTAGAGAGACACACCTACATATGATACTAAACAAAATGATGATGGCAGTGAGATAATGGTTTACCTAATAATGAGACAATGTTAGGATGTTGAGAGTTGAGCTAAAACAGTGACTTCTTGACGCATATCACACGATAAAGAAACAATGCTTCTCCGGAAGTAATGTTATCATCTAATAACAAAAAAAATGAAGAGTGTATTACAGGTATTTTTATACGTAGCTTTAAGCCAGAGTCTAGGGTTCATGATTATTCAGATATTTTATCTACCTCTCTGTAAACTGTATCCAGGAACACCAGGTGTATCATCAATTCATCCTAGACTGCTTCAACTTGAGACTGAGTTAGAAACTCCTTAACAGCCACAGACTCATGCTTATATTTACCACGATAAACAGCTCCTGTAAACAAAGTGTAGTGATTTTTAAATAGCAATATCTGTATTAGAGTTATATTTATCATGGTATGCAATGTAAATTGTACTTATGATGACAGAAGACATTATGATATGTCATATTACATGACTGTAATCTTATAAATAGAAAAGTAAATAATCAAAGTTAGTTATGTACAGTACCTGCTCCTCCTCTCCCAAGCCGAGTGGAATGATCTTTAGGATTAAAACTCAAATACAGATTGGTCCAGCATCCAGAGATGAGGTAAGTCAGTCAGGAGGAGATCAGGACAAGATAAGACAATGGAACATGAACATTGTAATCAGTACAATAAATGGTGTCTAAATATAAAAAAGATGCATCACAGATGACTACAATATTACATTCTCTGAACACATATTGGTACATGATTACACACAATAGAGCACTTTCACCTCTTGCAAAGCCTTCAAGGCACAGTCCCCTAGCTTGTAAATGACACTTCTTGTGTGACTGGGTCAGCAAAGAGAGGTTGGTCACTACATGGTGACTTCAGAATCTTTTTGAGTCATATGGTACTACCCACAAGGCCTGTCTTTCAACCAGCCATTCACCATCAATGTCTAAATCATTTAGTCCTATTGGAGGAGAGAGAGAGAGAGAGAGAAAAGGTAAATAAAAGTCCTAGACGTAACAAGAGTGGTCTATGATATCTCTGCTCTAACTATACCCTGGTCCCATTGAGTCTGAACCCTGACTCAGTGTTGTATCTCAGGGTAGGAATAAGCTAGAGAGAAACAGTGAAACAGTTTGTACCATTCAATATATCTCGTAACTCTGCTACAATATGTAAAATCTAGAGAGCTAACTGTTCAGAAAAGTAGCAAACTATAGTTCCCATATAAAGTGAATGGTGTTCTTCATATTCATCATGAGTGTTACATCTCACATAATTTGCACATCATTAACAAATACTAGTACAAGTATTCATTAACTGTAGCAAAATGTTTAGAAACAATAGAAAATGTCTTTTATAGTAAAAGCATTACATACTAACAAAGAAACAACAGCAAACAATAATGAAATGCTTCTAGAGGTTAAAAAGAAGAATAAGCTATGAGGCCACACCCATCACAGACTGTCAAAATTCCACAAACCACTGTCAAACTCAACTTGGACCAAATATACTCTATCACCAACTATAATGTAATATGTATTTGACATAAAATCAGACAATTTCTAAAGGAGTAGAGTACACATGTACACTAAACTTAATAACAATAGATGTACTCTCAGGTGATAAAACTTACCAGGGAACCATTCATCAATCAGTGAGTCTAGTTGATCCACACTATATCCCATAGCAGAGAAGTCACCACTCTTTGACCACACTGTAATGTCGACTCCTTGTATTGGATTAGCTTTAGAGTTCATACCACCTCCCAAAAACTTAGTTGAACTTTCAATCATTGCTTTTCAAGTGCTACACCAGATACCTCTACAGATAAAGAACAATGTGACATTATAAAGTACTAAGATGTGTATTGAGGAGAACATAGTCAGTATATAGTGGAACTATTTGTGTACAGTTATAGTTTCCAACTGATGTAATGTATACCTGAGTGAGCTGACTGGATAGACTCTACAAGAAATCGTCCAGTTGGATGAATTACCAAAATACCCCCCTCCAATAAATCATGTTAGGATCAGATTGTGACTTGAAATCCATCAGTCCAGATCTCTTAAATTGATCATTAGACGAGATATCAATCTACTCCAGAAACCACTAGGAATATAAGCCATACGGTAAAGCGCCTACGTACACAGGTCACTGGGACAACAAATGACCTACAATAATACCATATTATAATAATATGGGCAATTCTAATAGTTTAGTTTAAAAGACAACTTACCTCTTTTCCATTGACAACTTTAGTTAAAGCATCTGAGTCTTCTTCAACAATATCTACTTCATCAGTTTTGTTGGACAGCAACTTGTTTTAAACTGCTTTTACGTATCATTTTATCAGAAGATATAGCACTCCTTACCACCTGGAAGAGGCATAGCAAAAGGGAGAGCAGGACGTTTTTCTGGAGCATGGACGGTATCAACAGAGTACCTCGTCCTAGAGAAAGAGCAATTTCAAATCTCTCCAACAGCTGCCTATATTGAGGGAGATACTGCTCAGGGTAGTTACGATTTCCACGGAAATGAACCTCAAGTGTGTCTCCAAAAGGATACCCGCCCCCCCCCCACTTTGTACAAAAGAGTGTCGTTGAGGTACAGTAATAACATGAGCCAACATGTCTGCCAACCAGACTGAGTCAATGAAATACAAATTATTAAGTCCTTTGAGATGATCATGTGGTAATGCAAGATAATTCCATTATCATGAAGGAACTGTGCAGCTATTAAAGATGACAGTCATTAGTTGTTACTAGTTCATAAATCTCTTACCTAATGTTAACTCCTCAGATCTGAAAATATCTCCAGTTTTCTCAGCTAAAGCTGCAAATTCTTTTTTGATTCAAATACTGGAGGTTTCTCTTCTTCACGTAACGTTTGGCTTCTTCTTCTATGAAATTTTGGAGAGAAATATAACTGGCTGGCACCTAAACAAGCAGAGTAGTCAGTACATAGAATGTGTACGGGTGGCGTGATTGTTTCATGCATGTACAGCATATGTATGTGACTTAATTGGGAAACTACCACAAGTTGCACTAAAAACTTTCAAAACAAATGGTTGTGTATGCCTGGTTGCTATCCATGCATTTTTGTACTGGATTATGTCCACCAAATTTGATGTCCAAGTAAAAAATGATTGCCCCTCCTGGATACTGAGTTTGGTATAACTTCTATACAAAATGGCTGTGTAGTAACCAGACATGGGGCCAAGTACTTTTGAAAGTACTTAAGTAAAGTACAAGTACTTTCAAAAAATCTTAAGTACAAAAATCTTAAGTACAAGTACAAGATATCAAGTAAGCTCCCAATAATTAAAATGTACTTAGTATAAGTAACAAGTGGGGGGGGGGGGGGGGGGGGGGGGGGGGGGGGGGGGGGGGGGGGGGGGGGGGGGGGGGGGGGGGGGGGGGGGGGGGGGGGGGGGAAGTACTTAGTACAGTACAAGTACAAATGTTTCAACTGGTAGGTAATGAAGTTTGGGAGGGGGGGGGGGGGGGGGGGGGGGGGGGGGGGGGGGGGGGGGGGGGGGGGGGGGGGGGGGGGGGGGGGGGGGGGGGGGGGGGGGGGGGGGGGGGGGGGGGGGGGGGGGGGGGGGGGGGGGGGGGGGGGGGGGGGGGGGGGGGGGGGGGGGGGGGTGGGGGGGGGGGGGGGGGGGGGGGGGGGGGGGGGGGGTTATTGGGTTTTTTGGCAGTCAAACAGAATTACATATATGGTACATTATCATTATTTACATCTTATAAACATTAGCTGTTCGAATCTGTCATCGCTTAGTCTACACCTTTCTGGTGTGAAAACCTGGTTGATGCAGTAAGTATGAAAAAGTAACAACCTTCTTTGATCAATAACATTAGAAGGACTTAAAAGACTTAAAGTACTTCAAAGTACTTATAAGTATTTAAGTACTTGCAAGTACATACCTCATACTTGAGTACAAGTACTACGCAAAAATTAAAAAAAAGGACTTAAGTACAAGTACAAGTACTTTCATAGATGTACTTTATAGTACTTAAGTACAAGTACCAATGTACTTGGCCCCATGCCTGGTAGTAACTGCATATATGTTTTAGCATAAGATGTGTGGTTTCCCATATTAGGTCATATGTATGCATGTATATGTGTGTGTTATATCTTACCTGCATACCAATGACATGATCATGTGTGTCAGGGTCTTTAGCATTAGTGCAGCTGCATGAATTCGTTCTTGGAGTTCCTTAATGCCTTCTATTTAGTAACACATGATACCATACATATGCTGATGGATGAGAAATAATTAATATATTAATTTAATAGGGGCTTACTCTGATATGGTAGGATAGCCTTTGTGCATCATAGTGCTTCATGATACGAGAATGATACAAACGACGTAACTCTCCCACTTGATTTGGCGTATTTTGTCTAAATGTGTGCCAACAACAATAACAGGAGAATAGGGAGCACGAGCCTAACATATAAAGAAAATATTACATATTGTTAATAAGAAAGAAAGGAATAAAGGAAGGCTAGGGAAGTACCATTTACCTGAACATTGAGTAGCCCAAGGTCTCAAGTAGTCAATCCCTTGTTCTCCTTCAGTCATGTTCCATACTAACAAATACAATGTATTACGAGACAAGAAGCATTGATGTGTAGCATAGTATCCTTCCTGTCCTGCCAAGTCCCACATACTAAAAGTAAACATCCATTTGTCTTGCTATAGAAACAACAGAGTATACATGTAATATACTACATGTATGATTGTTGTAATGAAAACTTTTAAATTGACAAACTTGACTTTAAAACTTCTCTCAGTGTTATTGTACATTATATAGGCATTGATATTTACATGTGCTAACAAACTAGAAGATAAACTCTCTTACAAAGAAAGATATGAACAAAGTCCACAATGTATAGTTTTACCCTCTGTGATAATCCTCGAGCTCTAGGTGGTCGAATAGTCCATTTATGGACACACACACCAACTGTTGAGACATTAGGAGGGAGATTGCTACTTGGGATCACGTAGAACCGAGAGTAGGGTAGGTTACCACGTCCCTAACATAACAAATCAATATTAGTGCTGCTTTGATGTATTAGTACAATTGTATGGAGAGGAAGTACCTGTAATCCAACAGCCATTAATTTCATTCTGTTGTAAGGTTCAGAGTTCTTGAGTTGAGCTTTAAGATAAGACTATTAATTGTTTAGTAGAAGCGCCACGTCCCACCCTACAAAATAACATAACCAACAGCTGTAAAACATTATAATTTAATTTTAACTGGTTATATATATAAAAATATGAATAACTTAATACAGCATAGGTTACCATAGCAACCTACTTACCAGGTAGTTGATGTTTAGGAACATTAGTTTATTTCCATCCATGCATAATAAGTTCCCAACAAGTTTCTTGAGTTGACCAAACGTTAGAGGTAAACAATGAATATTAGTATTCCTATAATAATATTAATAGAATCAATGACCATTATTTAGAGGAATATGCAACTAACTTACTGACTGATATCCAGTCGAGCCAATGCAACAAATTTTCCCAGATAGCAGGTAGAAATGCAATGTGTGTGTTGTTTTGAAGATACAATGACTGGAGTGTGGTAGCCCATTTATCAACAGGTATATTCACGTGGACTACTATCAGGTAAATGAATACTGTTACCAATAGAAATACGTGCAGGCTTTTTTCATCTTTCTTTTTGTTTCTAAACATGCTATCAGGATAAGAAAAAAGTAAACAAATTTTATAATCTCTATTAAATATATAGGGATTAGTAGATGTACTACTAATTTTATTTTATTGTTAAACTAACTCACGTAACAAAATGCTTTTTTAGTGCCCACGACGCTTGCCATCCTCTTAAGTGGACGTGTTCCAGTTCGTGTGAAGTCTGATCTTCTTCATTAGATGTTGTTAGAGTTACCATTTGGTTATAGGCTAAAACTAAACTTGGTCATACGACTGTTAGACCATGATTTTTTGTTGGTGGTAGATGATGAATAGGAATTATGAGATAAATCAAGTGTTGTCAGATGAGATAGTTCTGTGATATTACGCGATATTTCATCAATTTCATTGTGTGAGATATAAGGCGTTCCAGACAATGCATCCAACAAGTAGCCGAGCCATATGGTAGCTCCTTCAAATTATTGTGTGAAACATCAAGATGAACCTACATAACAAAACCAACTATGATAAACGATATCATAAAGGTCAAAGTTCTAAGACGAGAAATTTAGGGACTATAGAAGGTCCCACACATAAATATAAAAGTTTGACTAATGTGTTTTAATATGGGACTAGAACTAGAACTAGTACATGACGTGATTTCATGTGCTTCTTTTTTTTTTTTTCTAGTGATGATATTCATTGTGATATTCTTTTGAAAAAACAGAGTTAAAACAGACCACTAATGATTATTTAAATAGACATCGTCAAATAACAATTTACTCTGATTGTAATCACAAAATAAACTCTACAATGTATACTTCCCAGTTGATACCTCCCCAACACATAGAGGGAGGTAGCTTATGGAGATAGTTGTATGAAATAATAAGAGTGTTTAAACGACGCAAATTTGTTTAAATGTATCAGGAAGCTCTAATGCGATTTGAGAAAGATCCAAACGTTTTAAGAATTCACATTTCCAAAGAACATGAGGACAAGCATCTTCAGGATCACCTGAAACAGATTAACATCATTTAATTCATTAATACAAATTAATGTATTAACTCTATTACACAGTTATTTTATTTACCTGGTAACCTCTGGAGTAGATTATAGGAGAGATTTAAGGTAGTCGTTCTGGAAGTGGAAAACAATCCACTTGGAGCATAAGCAATTTTATTTTTGGAGGCATCAAGATCTGTTAAACTGTATAAAGACATTACTAGTTAATATTACAATGCTGACACTAACGAAATATAATTTGATTAGTGAGTAATTTGGCAAGGATATAATTTGCTAAATTGCCACTAAATAGTTTTGATATTACAAAAATTGTCAAATCATTTAAATAAACAATGAGCAAAATTTCCCATAATACATTACTGTATTGTTATTTTTAATAGGAGAAGATGATAGTACACATAAAATGCTGACCTGACACATTTCCATTCCACAACCTCTTGGCAAATCTCAGGCAACAATTTTGTGACACATCTAAACTCGTAAACAAGGCATCTGCAAAATCTGTTCAGAGCAAACAAGAAAGACGATTACATCGCAACTCTAACTTGGTACACGATCAGAATAGTTAGACAAATAGGACCATGGAACTTCAAACTATACCCATTTCTCTCCATCAGCTGAGTGTTAAAGAAGATGGGACACCAGATTTGATGGACGAGAGTTTGCTTTATACGTCTGACTAATAATTCTTTGACAAAGTCTAGAATTTCGCCATTATAGTATGAGTGATAATGGCTCCATTTGTAGCAGGTAGTCAGCCACCTCAATCTGTTTACTAGAGGCAGCAACATAGAGCAGACTATCTTTACCATCTACTCTCTAACTGCATCATCATTGTTAATGGTACGATGAATATCAAATTCCATCTCTTCCATTAAATATTGCAAGATATCCAAATGACCCTATAAATAAACAAATGTATACAATAAATAGACAAGCAAATACTATATCTCTGTAATGTAACTGTTTGAAGGAGATGCTACATCTATTGTGTATAGAATGTACTGTGTTATTTCAATCAAAAATAAAGAGTGACACCCTGACTTTTATAACTAGAGTATTGTTACACTATAGGCACATTGTTAGTTATTTTTCTCAAGTCAGCCTTAGTAACACGTAAAACACATTGGTAGCAGTGGTGTGTTAGTACAAGTTAAAAACATGAAACTCACTTGCATACAAGCTGTGAATACTAATGGCGGGTTAGTAATATAATAAAGATCAGCACCCAGCATTGACTAAATATCTCAATATCTTCATTCTTCCTTCGACACAAGCAGCAAACAGAGGACTAAAACCTCCTCGAACACGTTTGAACTCTGCTCCATACTCTATCAGTAAACTTGACAATTTCTAGACTGTCTGCAGTTACTGCTGCATATATTGGAGTACCAAATTCACAACGACAGTTGGGGTTGACATTTAGAACGAAAGAAGCTCTCTAACAATACGATAATGACCTTTTTAGACAAGCATTATAAATGGTTTTTCAACAAGAGCTTAGGAGGGTCTTGTCTATTGGTCATGTCTAGTAAACGTCAGCACATATTGTTCTTTGTCTATTAATTTACAAGGCTATCATAGTCGCCTTCAGAACAGGCCTTGTAAAGCTGTCGAGCATCTAGCTAGAAAAAATATAAATTATTATTGTACATGCAAGCATCAGTACTGTCATATTAAGTATGTTATAGTAAGCTAAATATACACATGTAGATGTTATCATATCAAGTCATACTCAGCACACTATTAATATTACTCCAGAAAGTATTGTACATCATTTTCTTACTGTCTTCATAGGAAGCCAGTGTTTGATAGTCCTTACCTGAGAAATAAAGAAGTCAAATGTAACATAACCTATTATAGATGTATGAGTTACTAACAGAAAGTGGTACTTTTTTGACCTTTCATTGTTGTTTATATATGGTATATACTTCAGTATAATGTGGTGTATTTTATAATGACATCATCATATAAAGATAATGTTAGCTGTTGTAGAGTGTGTTAAGACAACAGCATGCTAACTACATGATGTGATTTCTCATGAAGACAACAAGAGGTCATTATAATGACCTCATCATATAAAGATAATGCTAGCTGTGTAGAGTGTGTTAAGACAACAGCATGCTAACTACATGATATAATTTCTCATGAAAACAACAAGAGCTCATGTCATATAACAAAGACATCACAAATAAGCTAAAATCTATAGGTACCTTCATAGTTATAACTAGATGGGTATTTAATTAAGTAAAAGCTACAAAAAAATACCCTTTTATTGAAGACAGTTAAAAATTATACAGGTCTCTCTATAGAACTTGGTTCAGATTACCAAACTAATTATGTACAGTTTTTAAGCAAACTATTGTTTTTCATGAAGTCCCTCTGTCAACCTGACAGTTTTCGATTCAAAATAGAATCCAACAGGACTGACTTTGGCATAATATCGTTGGAATGTATTTAGTAGTACAAAAATATGATAATAGAATTTTTTAATACACAAAAATGTGACTTGTCAAGTTAAAGATTAACAAAATAGATAAAAATAACAATACTACTAGTATTGTAGTGTATTGTAACAAGTGGACTACTTAACAATGTCAATTAAAATGTACGAATTACAATAATATGTTAATTAATTGTGATAAACAAATTTTAAAGGTTTAAATATTTCAATCATTATACTATTAGCAATATGGGTCATAATAATATGCTCACATTATTAATTAATATCATGTATTATTCTTAATAAAAGGAGACACACCTACTCACATCATTGACCTCATAACATTGTATTTGAAATCAAGCATACATTATTACTACTGTGTAAAGATTTGAAACATAATATCATTAACCAACACATAAAAATAAAATTATATCACGTGCGCACATATCACGTGCGCACACAACACACACACACCCACACACACACACACACACACACACACACACATTGCACCATACACACACACACATGCACACATACACACAACAGACAAAGGCACACACAGACACTCAGACATACAGACACATAGACACAGAGTAATCTAATTATAATAGCCCTAAATGGGACACTAAGTAATAGTATGTATCTCTATAACTGTTGCAACTTACAAACATGAGCCAGGAACTATACTGCTAGTTTTAAATCCTAGTTAAAAGGAAATCACCGATAGAGACAAACCAACCACTAGGAGACACGAGAACTAAATTAATTGATGAATGATGTCATTATGTCAATTTAATCGTAATGAAGGGAAAAGGGCAGTCCAGATCACGTGATCCAAAAGTTAGCTTTTTAAACTCCGTCCTGTTACCTGTGTTTGACTTGTTAATAAGTCTGCAACAAAACTTACTGCTTCGTTTTTTTCTAATCTTCCGTTTCTAGAGTCTGTTTTATAATAAATTTTTACCAAAAAGTGAGTATACAACAAATATTAGCGACTCCTTCAAATAAGACAACTGTCAAACTATAGATTTCTAATAAAACAAATTGTGTCCCTTTGTGTGATGTTGTTAATCATGTCCATCACTATTTTTTTTGATTGTTTATATATGTTTGTATTTGTTCTTCATTCAGAGTCACTATTATGTCCAGACGGCCACCTCCCCTAAACAGCTTCTCAGACCCAAACCAGGTATTATAACTAATGACCTTGATTTAATAAATCTATCAATAATTATTATACTTTAAAATATAAACAATTACCTCTAACTTTGTTGAATTTAATAACATCTAGGAGGTACTGCCCTACAATTATTAGCGGAAAGTCATAATATATATAATATTATTATAGTAATTATGTAGCCAATGAACTCATGACAACCTTAGTAAACAACCTATAATGGGCATCATTGATTTCATTTACAGGATCATTTATTTAATAATAACTACACTTAGTAAATTAATGTGTGCCTTTTTGGTCTAGTGATAGAATGTAAAACTTGTGATGTCATATAACTAAGGATGTTTGTCTATATATTGTACATGTAATTTACTATGGTGGTTTTTTTAACATCCATAAACAAGATGCTATCTTAGTGGTCTAAACACCTAGAGTTTGTGATTGTTAATGTGTAGCTCATTGACTATTGTTAGCAGGTTCACATGAAAAAACTCCAATGGTTGAGTTGGATAAAAGTCTATAAATAAATT
>NW_024534267.1:0-22478 GCF_016097555.1 Gigantopelta aegis
ACAAGGAAGGAAGGAAATGTTATATTTAACGACGCACTCAACACATGTTATTTACGTTTATATGGCGTCGGAATATTGCTGACAAATGCCATTTTAGTTAACATTTTGTTATGTATGTTGGTACACATTTAGTATATGGTTTTGTTTGTATTTACTGAATGTATTGAAACTCGATTTGATTTTAAGACATGCATATATTGATATCAAAACTAGGTGACACTCTATTTTCTAATAGGGGTGTGGGTGTGGTGGTGGTTGACTAGGAGCGAATGTCAGCAATTTGAAATGACTTGTGTGGTTCCTACAACCAATGTTCTTATAGAATTGTTGTTAAAAATATGCCCATATGAAATGAGCCTTTGTGTTGCTGTTCAGCATGTTCAATATGATAATAGCCGTCATTTATCAATATGTCTAATAAATGCCATTTTACTTTACACACACACACACACACACACACACACACACACACACATACAGACACACACACACACACACATACATACAGACACACACACACACACACACACACATACATACAGACACACACACACACACACACACACATACATACAGACACACACACACACACACACACACATACATACAGACACACACACACACACACACACACATACAGACACAGACACGCACACACACACACACACACACACACACACACACACACAGACTTCTTGTTCATGTGCATGGGGTAGTATTTCAGTAAAATAACTAAATATAGAACGCATTAAAGAGATCGTCTCAAAATTGTTGATGACTAAAACTGTGTATACGTTTGTGAAATGTGAAGACTATGCCTTGAATTAAATATCTACAAACATGTCAATTTACTACTATTGTATAAATTTATATTACTGCAAAGTCCAATAAGGGTGACCGACAGGTTAACACATGATGCCACAGTATAAATTTAAATTGCATCTCCATCTTGACAATGAAGATGCTACGATATTCTATATTTGTCACCAAGGATTCTCGAGGAAACTACCATTTACGCCCAGTGGCAACGTGTCACAATTCTGATAGGCTAAAGTTAATTATACAAATTGTATATAAGGGGTCAGTTTACGTGTAATTATTTATCACATATACCTGTAAAAACAACAATATATGTCATTTGCAAGTTTGAGTATGCATCTTTAAGAGACACCATACTTTTCGGATCAGAATATTTGAATGGCGTACTTCTTTCTGTTTAGTCATAACGTTCCTTTCAAGCTCTCTTTACTGGATTCATTGCAAATGCACCCCAATCGTAAATTAAGAACAAAATCAGTATTTACACAATTAACCTACCTTGTGAACAGTCTGGTTCTCTCCATCCTGTCTGACATCCTCCCACACATATCCCAGTCTTTTTGTCACACTGTGAATTACGTAGACAATGACGATCGGTGCACCGTCTCGTACAGCCAGAACCATAGGTTAGTTCTTCCTGACATTCTATAACACGGAATAAATATCAAATATGTTTTCAACCGCTATTTTATAAAGCAAGTTGTTACAATAGCGGCTTTCCATATTCATACAACAGTGGACGCTAGTGCGGTTGCTATTGCATTGAAGCGATAGTACATCCACATATGAAGATGGGGGTGGGTGATTTAAATTGAAATACCTTATTTATAATAATTATGTGACTCCAGGATTATATTCCCAGCGTGTTCAGTACAAACCACTTCAGGTGGAAATGTATTCAAAAGCGAATTTAATCATGTCAAAAAGCGAATTTAATCATGTCACAGCCACTCTAATATACTGAGTCAAATTACAAACAACCGTTTCATCTTGGCTAATTAGCAAATATGACAGAATAAAGTGTTAAATAAGGTATTTTTTATTGTATGACTGCCTGATGCGTGTAAAGACAGCATTAGGGATACGGCGCCATTGTTCCACTAATGAGGCACCAAGTTCCTGCAAAGTCTGTGGAGGGTTCCCGAGAGTGCGCAGGCGTCTTCCCAGCACATCCCAGACGTGTTCGATGGGATTCAGGTCGGGCGACCTTGAAGGCCGATCCATGACATTGATGCCCGCGTTCCTCAGGTAATCCCTTGTCTAGATGGCCGTGTGGGGTCTGGCGTTGTCATGCTGAAAGATCAGGCCTGGATCATGAGCTGCCATGAAGGGCACAAGTTCCTGATCGCAGTATGCAGCAGTGTTGAGGATGCGACGGATGACAAGAAGTTGAGAACGTCCATTTCCACAGAAAGCACACCAAACCATTACACTTCCGCTTTCCGAATCTGTCAACTTCACTGGCACAACACTGAGCATGACGTTCACCACGTCGTCTCCAAACCCTCTGCCTGTCATCGGCAAATCGCAGTGTGAATCTTAATTCATCGCTAAACACGACTTTGTTCCTTTCCATCGCAAGTGGCGTTGTGCCCAGAGTTGACGTTGACGTCGATGAAATTGGGTCAAAATGGGTCTAACATATGGGCGCCGTGCGTGGAGGTGAGCGGTTCGCAACCGATTTCGGATCGTTTGCGCGACACCCGACGTTGCGGAGGTGACGTAACACAATACACGGTCATCTGCCTTTGACGTCACACGTGGTCTACCTGGTCGTGGGCGATCAACTGTGGTGCCCGTTTGTTGTACTCGTGTCCGCAGATCATAAATTGCCCGTCGACTGCAACCCAACGCCCTTGCAACGTCAGCTACTGACGTTCCCGCGTTCAACATGCCGACGGCACGTTCACGCTGCACATTTGTGAATTGTGGCATCGAAACAGGTCGTAGCAAATATCGTTTTAATGTGTTTTTTCGTTGTGTCAGACTACTGTGAGCAAGTAACGATGAAAACACGTGTGCTATTATAGTCACGTGACCAGTGGCACGTGGAAAACCACTTCTGCCTCAGTGGTGCTGTGCAGTGCTATGGATCGGGTCACGTGGGCTGTGATGGGATTCAAACGGAGTGTAGCCATTGCCATTACAATATGTATTCCTGAAAAATACCTGCTTTCAACATTCATTGACTTTATTCAAATTTTAGATTGTGAAGTTTTTAATTTGACTCGGTATACATACTCACCTATTCATAAATGGAAATGAAGTTAAAATCTGACATTACAATGACCTCATTTGAATATGTATTGTGTTGTTCTCGTTTCAATTTTGCACGTTTCATATGTAAATAATTATCAAAAATGACACTCTCATCTAAAGTAATCACATTTAGGCCTATACTGTGTATTTAATAAATATTAAAATTAAAATCTATTGATTACCTGTCGTGCAGTCAGTACCCATCCATCCAGCCTGACATCCTCTAACACAATTACCGGTTATGTGATGACATGTCGAGTCTCCCTCACAGTGTCGAGCTGAACACTGTAGAGAACACGCGGAGCCGTATGTACCTCCACTACAGCCTGAAAGTGAATGTTGTGGTGATTTTGTGATTGTTCTTTTGTGAATAATGATACCAAAAGTAAAGTAAAAAAATCCGGCAAGAAAGCCAAAAGCAAATCAACGGCCGAGAAAAAGCGCCACGGCGGCAGCAGAGCCTGGTGAGGGGAGCATGGACATCACATCGGAGGCACTGGTGATGCCGGATGTACAGGTGCCTTGTCCTGTCGAACTTCGCCAGGTACGAGTACTGCTAGAGCTTATGTTAGTGTTCATGATACAATCGGAATGCATGTCTCTCAAGGGGTTCGGGAAAAATAAAATAATGGCCAGTACGTGGAAATACGACACTCTTTGTTAAAAAGGCAAATAATGGGTGGGGGTGGGGGCTGGACACTGAGTTGGGGTGGGGGTGGGGTGGGGGAGCAATATATGTTTGACGAAACAGATAATCCTAGTCAACGAGGAATTACTCACCAATAAGGGAGATAGGGTCGAACTTTCCGAATACAATTGTGAGTATTGATCGATAAACTATGGGTGGATGCATTCATCGTGTTTATGGGGGGCCTAGGTTTATGAGCAGAGCACCATTATATCAATGCTGCATCCCAGAAAAAGTGCAGGAGATGCTCAAATACGACAAGCAGGATTAAAACCAGACCAATTTCTACGAGATTGATTACTCATTTGTCACTTCCTTCGGGTATCAGTATTAATGACTTCCTTGACCCTTTGGAATGTTCAGTAAAATGCACATCATTTGACGAAGTGGTGGAACTGATTACAAAATTAGGTACAGGTACTAGGTTAGCAAAAATGGATTTTAAGTCTGCTTTCCGCTTATTACCAATTCATCCTGGTGATTTTGATTTGTTAGGTTTTCAGTTTAATGGGAAATATTACATACATAAAAGCTTGCCCGTGGGCTGTTCTATCTCCCGTTCATGGTTTGAAAAATTCTCAACATGTTTGCAATGGGCTATACAAGAAAAAACAGGCAAATTAACTCTTGCACATTATCTTGATGATTTTATTTGTGTCGGGTCCGCTAATACAAATGATTGTGAAGTACTTATGGATGGATTTAACAGTGTGTGTCAGGATTTAGGGGTACCCATAGCTGGAGAAAAAACTGTCAGCCCAAGCACCTCATTAGTCTTTTTAGGTCTGGTTATCGATACACAAAAAAGGGTGGTTATGATACCAATGTATAAGGTAACATAGTTGAAAGCATTGTTGTTGCTGTGCGTAGGGAAAAAGAAGGTTACATTAAAAGAATTACAAGCATTAGTGGGGGGCATTAAACTTTTGCAGTTGGACAGTGCCAAATGCGAGGGCATTTAACAGGCGATTTTATGACGCGACCTGTGGAGTTAGACAACCACACCACTTTATAAGGGTATCTGCTGGGATGCGAGAAGATATAGAAATGTGGCTAATTTTCCTGCAATCATTCAACGGGAAACATTACTTTCCCTGTACCCACTGGTCACATAACAACGTTATGCAGCTGTTTACAGATAGTGCAGGTAACAGCGAGTTGGGTTGTGGGGCTTATTTTCATGGGCACTGGGTGTTTTGTCCGTGGCCTTCACATTGGAGTCGACTCCCCATCATGCAAGAGGTTACATTTTTGGTGTTGGTACCTGTAGTCCTTGCTGTATAAATTTGGGGAAGTTTTGTCGTCAATATAAAACTTATCATGCACATTGATAATGAAGCATTGGTCACAGTAATTAACAAGGTTAAATGCAAGGTTTCTGGCGTTAGCGATTTTACGCAACACTTTTTGGTAAGGATATTGCTCGAGGGTTTCCGGAGGACCAAAACAACCAAAGACACGCGACTGCCAATTTCACTCCCCCTTTTGAAAACAAATAGTGGACATACTGCCCATTGTTTGTAGGGACACATATGAGACAAAGCTTTATCCAGCAGCATATACTTTGGCTTTCTTTGGATTTTTAAGGGTGGGTGAAATTACAGCAGGTAGTGTGACAAATGCAGGTCATTCGCTAAACAAACAGGATGTACTAGTAGATAACAAAACACAGACTATTCACCTAAGCATTCGTCATTCTAAGACTGACCAATGTGCCAAGGGAACAATGGTGGTGATACCGCAAAATAAAGGGGATATGTCAGTATTGCAGTGCACAAAGGAATATTTAGCAGTGCGACCAGTAATTGAGGGTGCTTTCTTTTGTTATTTTTGGGGGAAACCTCTCACCCGTTACTAATTTACAGCTGTACTGAAGAAGGCTCTGGAACACCTAGGCTTTAAAGGGCTTCAATAGACCTCTTTTGCATTCCTAATGCGCATGCGCGCGAAGAGTGACGTTTCTTGCCTAATTAGATGGAATCCAGGCTCAAAACAAATGGGGGGGGGGGGGGGGCATGATCGACAGTTGTGAGCGTCGTGGGTAGCTTTGTAGGAGCTGGGAATCTCTAGCGACTAACGTACATATTTCGTATCAGATGGTATAATGGTTTAAATTGGAATGGTTTAAGACCAAACGCAGAGAAACACTAACTTAGAAGAAGTCTCTGGAGCCGCCTGTCAAGGGTTTTAACAAAGCAAAATTAAAATATGTATACAATAAAATGAACTTAATTGGAATGTATTTGCTACTTTTAACAATTAGAATTATAGTTATATTCACGCAGATTCCTAGTGATGTTTAATTCTTCACATATATCAGTATTTAAATTTTAATAAAAATATGCCTCCCCTTCCACCTAAAAAAACTACAAAATCCCTACCTCACATAGACCTTTATCACAGGTATATTTTCACCTTATCGTTTCATTAAAAAAAAGACAGTCATATAACTACTAATCAATGCTACATGTCTTATCTACAAATTATTTATTTATTTATTTGTCTATTTTCTTTCTTTCTTTCTTTCTTTCTTTCTTTCTTTTATTTACTCTTCGCTATAATTTATATCGGACACATACAACTTTATTTGAAATATTTGGTATTTACGAAGTTTTAAATATATTTATTTATTTATTTTATTTTATTTACTTTTTACTTTTTATGTTTTTCTTGTATTTACTTTTCACTAGCATGTATATGAGGCACATACAACTTCAAGTCTGCCGAGCATAATACATTATGTTTATTCCTTATCTATCTGTCTATCTATCTATCTATCTATCTATCTATCTATCTATCTATCTATCTATCTATCTATATCTATATTTATATCTATATTTATATCTATATTGACGATACCGAAACACACGAGGGTAATAATCTCTTTATCTTATAATCTCAAACTTAACACAACGTATTTTTGTAAACTGTATATATCAGTTAACCATCGATCGATATATCAAAATAAACTAGCGCATGACGGGGTCTGTTTGGGTTTTTTTTTTCTTCTGAACGCTGGACAACTTTCAAAGTAAAGTTGCTACTGACGTGTTTTTGTTTCATGACTGTTGATGCATACGTCAATTCTGGAGTGTCACCGTAGTACGTTTGCTTAAATGTCAATAAACGTAGCGCCGATACCTTGATTAATTTACAGTTATCTAATCTGAAAGTATGTGATCAGAAAAATATTTATTTATTTATGTATTTATTTATTTATTTATTTTATTGGCCTAACTCTTCTTTTTCTTTCACAATTTTAATTATTTCGGTTTAAATTCAGGCTTGTCCGTCGTCCGAGGCATTATACTTCATATGTTCTAACATTCAAACGAAGGACCTTTTGACTGTGCATAATAAACTCAAGGAACCATCCTATTTCATATTATCAAGTTGTCGGCTAGTTTAATCTCTTATAAATAAGCCTTACATGTTTCTTAGGCTACATATTCTTGCTTCAAATATAAATATCTGTATATGCAATACAGTTACATTTCTGGCCATTCTCGGGTCGGAAGCAATCGAGAGGCCGGGGCGGGGGATTGTACCCCAACTTTTAACTACTTTGTATAAATCTGGTTTAAAACACACACACACACACACACACACACACACACGACTGTGTCCTTCCACTACAGATTGTGCCCCCACCCCCTATATCGTTCCTACGGGCCGGATTCTAATATTTTACAGTAGCTCAAATTTCATACGTATCATTTCATTTTTTCTTCAAAATACTGAACAAAATTTTAAATAATTGGCTAAAACGAAATCCCAACAAAAATCCAGAATGTAGTTATCCGTATGATGCTTTATAAATATTTAAATCACGTTAAATACGATAAATATCTGCATACATACATACACGCGTGCGTGCACGCACGCACACACACACACACACACACACACACACACACACACACACACACACACACACATCATCTCAGCCTATATCCGACATTTATTGTATACGAATCAGAACCGATGGCGTAAACAACAAAATAAATGTTTTTTCGTGATAAGCAATAATACGAAAACGTCTCCAATAAGTATTTGTTGAATGTTTACAGAAGTTTTGGTTTCTATTGAAACAATAATTAATAATATAGCTAAATCACGTTCCTATTGTGTGGCCTCCCATTGTCAATTCCCCCCCCCCCCCCCCCCAATTTGTAGACAGTGCTATTTTTACGAGATCTCGCGTCAGTTCACGACTAGCGTCCATCAGTTATCCCACTACGCGCACATTCGCAGTGGAATGTGACAGAGGTCTATTCAAATCCCCTTTTTTCCGAATAGGGGGCTGCAACAACGGCGGCGATTCATGGGTTATCAGAGGAGGAAATTCAGGTGGCAGGGAGGTGCAAGTCCTCCTCATTTAAATCTTACGTAAGAATTCCTGTCTACCTGTGTAGAATGCTATTATAAGATATTAAATTTAATTAATGTGATTATCAACTTTTTAGATAAATGCTCCATTTGTTACGTCGGCTCCTCTCTGGTATGAAGAGCTTTTGTCAGCGCAAAGCAACGACCAGGCGGCATGAACCTAGGCCTAGCTAGGATAGGATGTGTTTTTTGGTGGCAGGGAAAAGGCGGAATGCGCTGGAGAGAGGTTTCGAGAAGGGTGACGTTTTTGCTATCTTGGGAAGCACCACCTCAATTCTTGTTATTGCACTGCGGGGGGAATGATATGGGAAACATGTCAGCAGGAGATTTGCGCTTTAACATTTTGGAGACAATACGTCTTCAAGCAGAACAGCTTCCATCTGCTCGGCTGGTGTGGTCCCAGATGCTCCCCAGATTAGCTTGGAAACACACTGGTATTGAGAAGGTAAGGGAGAGTGCCAGGAGGAGAATTAATAGCGCAGCAGCTAAAGCCGTCCTCACGCAGGGTGGGTGCTACGTCAAATACCCTGACATCAAAATAGACCAGCCAGCCCTATTCATCCCTCACCCAGACGGCGACCACTTGTCACCCTGGGGCATGGACACATTTTTAAATAACATGCAAGGAGCATTCGAGACGTTCATCACATCAAATGAGTGTGTCTACCCTGGTCAGTGGTAGAAACAGAGCTGGGAAGGGTAGTAAAAATTAAGTGGTCACGGCAGATCAAGATTGGTCCTGGGTAGGTTCCGCACACAATGTTGTGGCGGTGGGCTTCAGGATGTTCAATCCTTCGCCCATTTGGCATAGGCCGCTACACAGGATCAATCTGGAACATTTATGGAGGAGAAGTATGCTCGGCTGCTGTTCTCAGGGCTGGGCAGCTCTCCCTAACTTGATTATACTGTGCGCTTCAGATGGTAGCGGAATATTATATATTAACGTGATGGGCCGCTGTTCGCAGGGCCTTTCAACTCTTGATTATATAGGCAAGGGGCCGCTGTTCGTGGCCAATCTTAAGCCAATACCGGGAGAGGGGGAAAAATAAATGTGTAAATTATGATCAGTGTTAATTATTATATTTAGTGTAGTCTATTTAGTTAATTTTGATTTCGGTGGTGTCTAGAATAATAATATCTTGTTAGCTGGAACATAGCATGATCATTTGAATACAAGACAGCCATCAAACTGTTCGCCCCCCCCCCCCCCCCCCCCTACAATAAAGTGTATTTGCGGCAGGTCACTGAACCGTGCAGTTCAGTACCTTCATTTGTTCTTTGTAGTTTTTGCATCTTCGTAAGGTGCTGATTGAGAAAGCGAGGAGTGTAAACTCTGTACTCTTTAACATTTTGGAACAGTCAAGATGGCTGCCAAAACACAGAACTGACAGTATCTCTGATACTTGCAATCACCTATGGCAAAACTGATGTCTATGACTGGGTTTTAGGGACAAAGACATAATTATTTTACCCTTTCTGTCAGTTTCCCCTGACTCTGTCTTCTGAGCAATCCACACCATCGGCTACCTGTCTCAACTTCCTCCACGGGTGCAGTCTCTGTGTATTTCACTGCACCCACTTAACATCCTCGTCATCTGCCGCTAATAAAGCTGGTCTGACCCACGGCACTAACTAACGACCGCCGGTAGTATGGGTGCATAGTAGGTGGTTACAAGTGCCTCTTAACAATGCTAGAAGTAACCACTGAACACTTCCCGAAGTGGTCAGACTAAGCCCAAAGCTAACAGCTGATGGTGAATGGCAGGTGTGTGGCACAGATATCCACAAGAGACAAGCATCTGTCGCGTTTGGAGAGACATGGACTGGGATGTGGAGGTGGACAGCGAAAAAAGATAGGAGAAATTGTCAAATCGGGAAGAAATGAGATGGAATTCAAAGGATAGAAAGGAAAGGAGGAAGTGGGATAAAGAAATCATTTTGAACTACTCCCAGCTAATGAAGTCGCTGCAACGTCATTTAAATCCAAGATGGCCGCTCCTAAAGCAGCAATTGTTCTATATGGAAATTGCAATTAATCAATTAATTGCAACTAAGTTAGATTTTTTAATTAGTGATAGGCTTGTAGGGGCCAAGGAATTCATTAATAACAACCTTCTGCTGAGATATTTGCATAATCATTTAAATCCGAGATAGCCACAAACATGTTCGCCAAGACTACAAATGATAATATTCTACAATGTATTTCACTCGGACAATACATTTTACTGCAAATGCAGTGTTGTAGAGCGCAAGGAATTGAATTATTATATTCACTTTCTAATACAGAGATATTTGATCATTTCTTGAATCTAGCATGACTACCATATAGCTGCATAAACATGTTGTATGTATTGTATCAACTATCTTTTAATCAATCTTTGGTAACATTATATAAAATACTATTGGGTACGTGGACATCTTGGGCCGAACGCCAAATGAGATATCTTTGGCATTACTCGACCCAACATATTCTTGAGACATGCCTAGCAAAATAATAAAATATTTCTACTATTAAACTTACATATTAAATATATTTTCTTGTTTAGAATATCAGTGTCTGTTTCTGGTCGTCTTAATAAGACAAAACTGGATCCTGTCTTCAAATAATTTCGTACATACGAAAAAAATTATATTTTAGGAAATAAAATGAAATTTAACCTAGTAAAAATATAAGAACGATCAGAATCACGTTTACTATACAGGCAGTAATATTTTCTGCAGAAAAATATATTTGATATGTAATTACAATCGTTAAAAAGGCTACGTTAGTCAACAACATATTAAAAGTTGCAGCAAACTCAGGAATGTCCCTTTAACTGCCATATAGAATAAAGATATTAAACGCCACTGTGTTATGTTTGATTAAATGATTAAACGTTTGTTTTATTTAACACGAGAGCACATTAATTAATTAAGCATCGCCTATTGGATGTCAAACATTTGGTAATTGTTATATAATCTTAAGAGAGGATATACACCTGCGTACGTGTTGAAATGTGTTTCTATGTATGTATGTATATATCTCTCTCTCTCTCTCTCTCTCTCTCTCTCTCTCTCTCTCTCTCTCTCTCTCTCTCTCTCTCTCTCTCTCTCTCTCTGTGTGTGTGTGTGTGTGTGTGTGTCATTTTTAGAATTTGGACATCTTGGGCTGGTGTATGTCCAAGATGTCCCACAAAAGAAGCAAGCAGGTAACAGACATTCGACCTGTTCTTATGAAAAAGCATGATAAAAATTGAAATATTTTATGAGAAACTGGAAGGCAAATTAGAGAAAGGTCACTTAATGATAATTATGTCGTGGAGTTTTAGTGAATATCCTACATTACAGCATGTCATGTAGTTCAGTGTATCATAAGCTTTGAATTGAGATGTAATACATGCCACTGACGTATGTGTGGGTATTTTTAAATGGTTTAATTCTATTAAATGTTTATAATAACAGACGGATATGTTTGCGTAGGTACTTCTAGTGATACTTCGAACCAACCTCCCTCGGCAGTGGCAACAAAGTTGTGATACAACGATTCGTATAAAAGTATGCATAATTACCCTCACCACATAATTTAGTTTACGCATGCTAGCGATCAAACTTCATGATGTAATGACAAACTGAAAGCAACAGGCATTAAAGTTAACTTGTACCTGTAATATTCATATATATGCAGACAAAATTCGTTACCTTGTGCACAGTCAACTCCGATCCAGCCAGCTGTACACCCCCCAGCATCACAGACTCCTGTCTGTATATTACAGGATGAAGATGACACACAGTGACGTTGATTACAGAGTTTCGCACAATTTGGTCCATAGTTGTCGCCACTCGAACATGCTGTAAAGGCAGAAATTATACATCTGGACACGTTCATATATTATATCTTTGACTAAGAAGAACGGGTTATGTCCTCTCTCTGTGAATATAAGTGGTCACTTGTTCCAATTAATTTTTTCATTTTATGTATGTGCCGTATATTTTTTTAAATTAATTTTATTGTGTGTGTTGTGTGTGTACTTTGATGAGGTGAGATGTGGTCCAATGTAGTGTAGTGTAGTGTAGTGTGGTGCGGTGAGGTGTGATGTAATGTAATGTAGTCTAGTGTAATATATATAGTGTGGTGATGTGTGGTGTAAATAAGGGTAGTGTAAAGTAATATGATGTAATGTAGTGTAGTATGGTCTTATGCAATGTAATAATATTAACTATAGTGCTGTCGGAAATAGAATAAAAATTAGTTTCGTCGATTATTTCTTACATATTAAAGAGATAAGTAAATATTTTGTAAATATCTATTTAGTTATAGTCTACCAAATTTAGCATTTACTTGTTTTGGCTCTCATTGATGTAGAATGTGGTGTTTACTCTTGAAATTAAAAGAAATATGTCAGTAAACAGGTGATTTGTGCACTTTATTGGAACAGACTATAAACATTTTGTCAACATATGTCAATTTCATTGCTGTTGAGGGACCGTTTCTGATGATGGTTTACCCCTATTCCTCTCCAAAAAAGAAATGTTTGTAAACATCTATAAGTAACTTTTGAGCAAAACTGTCAAGAACCATTTTGTGTTTGTGATCTATTATACCGGTATTAAAGGTGGTATCTCAAAGTTGCATAATGACAGCTATTGCAAATAATGCTTTTATTAAATTTTGCTTTAACATTTAAAGACTACACCTTTAACTATATGCCCATAAATGATTATAGGAAATGATTTTATCTACTAGTAGAAAATACATTTTTATTGGAGAATCTTTATCACAAACAGATGCTCACATATGACTTCTGATATAGCACCTTTAAGTGGTTGCACGATTGTATAAATTTCTACTGTACTTGTATTGAATTTATATTCACTAAATACGCTGGTCATAATTAATAATTTATGCTGCAATTCAAGATAATAAGTTAACTTGCAGTTTTAAATTAAAAGTTTGTTTAAGGTAATGAAATTGACACAAATGGATCAAAATGTGTTATAGTCTGTTCTAATAAAGGTCACAAATCTGCTGTTTACTGACATTTTAATTTTAATTTCAAAAGTAAACACCACCTTGTACATCAATGAGAGCCCAAACAAGTAAATGCTAAATTAGGTAGAGTATCATTAAATAAGTATTTACAAAATATGTACTTGTCAGTTTAATATGAAAGAAATAATTGACAAAAATAAAGGCGAGCGCATGTGAGATAAATTAAACACCCTTTATATTTTCATTCGTATGTGTGTGCGTGTGAGTCTCTCTGTCTCTCTTACACACACACACACACACACACACACACACACACACACACACACGAAGAGGGAATGAATGAATGAATGAATGAATGTTTAACGACACCCCAGCACGAAAAATACATCGGCTATTGGGTGTCAAACTATGGTAATGCAAATAAATAAAGTGATGATCAACATCAATATAAAAATTCAAGACTTAAACAAAAACAGTGTAAAGAACTGTGCAAAAACACAAATATCACAGAATTTTACTAAAAACTTAAATTTTGTGCTGTATTGGCCATTCTCAAAGAGAATGTTACACCCCTGCACCACGGTGAGGTTACAGCACACGCAGGGGCACACGAAGAGGGAGAGAGGGAGAGAGAGAGATAGAGATGTGTGTGTGTGTGTGCCCACGGCGTTTGGTTCCTGGTGTATTGGTGATTACTACCCCCCCTCTCTCTCTCTCTCTCTCTCTCTCTCTCTCTCTCTCTCTCTCTCTCTCTCTCTCTGTGTGTGTGTATATATATATATATATTTTGTTATTAATCGACAATATAGCGTACAACATCACTCGTTCCATCGCGTTATGGTATAAAGCAATTGCGTCACATTGTTTGGAGGTGCCCACTCCTCTTGGAAAGTATTCAATTAAATAATAAACAAGAAGGAAAATGGCAGTGAGGTCAGCGAATTTTACAGGCTTTTTTCTCCAAGAGATCCCAGCGAAGTCGATAGAGGTGTCATTAGGTGATATCGTTTTCACCTATTTTCAACTGTTTATCTCTACATATATATTTATGTGTACTTTGTTCTAGTCTGTACTGCCTGGCACCAAAAGCTTCACAGTCTGAATCAAGATTATATGGTGGTCTCGCCCCTTTGATGTTACCCAGTATTATGTCTAATACATGAGTTTTCATGCACCACGTTTATACCATATTAGCCGAAAATGGTCCATCTGCTAATGGACAAAACCGAGTCTGACCACTAAGATGAACGTTAGGTGCTAAGCTCTTCCTAACTACAAGTCCACTGAAACCATTATTCTTTAAAAATAAGGACATGCACAGGATGCCAGTACTTCAACATAATACTGCTGAACGCAGCCTTGGTTCTGTATGTCTCGTTATATCATCCATATTTACAGTTGTGTTGAGTTGGTAACAATACTTGTATCACAGGTATGACAATTGTAAGTCTGACCACCTTCCTCCAGTCTCACTTTGTTGGCTTCCTCTAAAATAATTTGTTTATGCTTCTAACCTTCAACTTTACTTATCTTATTGTGTCCCTATCCTTGTACAGAGCCGTACCAATCCAAAAGTAAATGGGGGTGGGTAAAAAGAATCGGGCAACATGTACAAGGTTTCTGCCAGAGGGTACGAATGGTAAAATTGCGTACCCTGAAATCTTAAAAATTAATGGATATATATTTTTTAATGTTATAGTAGAAAAGGTATAAAACACAGCATTCAATTTCAAACGATTTTAAAGCCATAACTACCTAGTAGGGGCAGTTATGATCTGTTTTGTTTTCATTGCGTATCCTCACATTATTTTATGGCAGAAATTCCGAGGTAGACTAAAAAGGGTTCTTTTAACCTAAACATGGTACTTGGTTTTGGTACGTTTAGTGTTTGCAACAACCGTAACTATTTGCATAGCCTTGAAAGTATTAATAGCCAATACAAATGAATGGATGGTGTGAAATGCGTCATGTATGTTAATTATGTATTTGAAAATGTCCTCTTGTTACACATTGTAATGTGTCTGAGTGTTGTTTAATAAATCTTGTACAAAACAAAACATCTAATTTCGAGCTTCCTTCCCATTTCTGAAAATATATACTTCTATTAAAACTTATGTGGCTTCATATACGAAAAAATATCCATAGTACTGCTACGTTGTAATATAAATTACATTCCACGCTACTGTCAAATTTTAAGTTTTAATCAAATGTAGCCTACTTTTATTCATTCAAAACCGCTAAAGAATGTTTGCACATTTAGGTCCGTAAAAATAGTGTTAAATCATTTATCTTAATAACTAAATACACATTATTTATTTAAATACAATTTATAAACGTATAAGTAATTCAACATAACACACAGCAAAAACAGACATCATTACAATAACATTGTTTGTACTTAGTTTTACTTTTTTAAACTTTATACTAATACAAACTTTTATTCTTATTTTTGTTTTAAATATTCGATCGCAAATGTTTAAAATGTGCGTGCGATAGGGGTCCTATAGTATATTACAGGCTCTCAAAGGTTGACGACGATATAGGTTACTGACGTAATCAGGTTACGGGACGATAAATATAAATTTACGTCTGTAGTAAAGTTAGCACACCTCGTAAACTTGGGGACTTTTGACATGTTATTAATATAGATATTCTGCAACTATGCTGAAACATTCAGCTCTGTACTATTTATTTCCGGGTTAAATACTAATTGTGACCTGGACTATTGAGATTCCTAACTATAAGTCGGTACTGTCTGTGTTCAGTCGACTTCCTTCCAGCCTACACCATGGCAGGTATATTGCCATTAACAAGACACATTTTACATCATCAATACATGTAGTACTTACAAATAAAAATATTAAGTTGTTAAATACCCTGCGTGCAGTCGACTCCCTGGTAACCTGGGCGACATCCACCATTTCCACAATTTCCTGTCTGTACATCACAGGATGCAGACGAAGATGCACATTTACGTTGGTTACAGTTCATGTCACAGTTAGCTCCGTATTTGACATTCGGCGTGCATGCTGGAAAAGAAAGAAGCGCTAATAAGGATACACATGATAGATGTAATATTTTTTAAACAGAGACTTTATGACAGTTTACAGCAGCAGTGGTTAGCTGATATAAATATGTCTGTCTCATGCTATTATTACAAACAGTATAAATCTCTTTTGAATATCGAACGGTACTTGCAACTTAACTTTGCGGTACATGTCAAAAGGGCCCTGTCGAAGTTTAGATGCAATAATTTGGATTAGCTGTAGTCCCTGGCACATTTAACAATATAACCTATGAACAAAGATGGTGCCCTTTTTGTAGAAATAATGATGAGATTTGTTTATTGAAGACCAACTACGTGTATTACTCGAGTGTAAAACATATACGGACTTAAAGGGACATTCCTGAGTTTGGTACATTGTAAGATGTTTCCGACTAATAAACTATTTCTACGATTAAACTTACATATTAAATATATTTTCTTGTTTAGAATATTAATGTCTGTATATTCAATGTGTTTCTGGTCGTCTTAATATTTATAAGAAGCCAAAACTGGATTTTGTCTTCAAATAGTTTCGTACGTACGAAAAAACAATATTTTAGGAAATAAAATAAAATTTAACCTAGTACAAATATTAGAACGATCAGAAACACGTTTAATATACAGCCACTAATATTTTATGCAGACAAATATATTTGATAAATAATTACAGTCGTCAAAAAGTATCTGTTAGTCGATAACATCTTAAAAATTGCAGCAAACTCAGGAATGTCCCTTTAAGAAAAAAGTTTATTTTTTAATTTACAACATATATTCGCATTTACCACCTTCGATTATTTTTGTGAAGCTGATGTCATCTACAAATGAACTATTGCTGTACAATTTGTCATTGCTTTTATATCAGGTATCTGTAATAAGAAAGCTAAGTGATGATGTTTTGTAAGTTAACCACTTGCAGGCGACAAAATATATATGTTTTTTTTTGTTTTGTATTTTGGGCCTGTGGCCTTAATATTGAATAAACTTGTTGTTGTTGTAATACTTTTTCTGTTTTGACAGTGATTAATGATTGCATGTCATCACAGTTTTACTTCTACCAGTTAGTTCTGTTCTGTATTAGTTTACTAGTAAACTAGTCTGAAAGTGACAGTCCTCTTTGTGGCGATGCATGAAAGATGTAATTTCCAAAATAAAATATCTCCTCGGGAGTGGCTGTCTTCTTATAGACGAGGCATTAGACAGATTCATGGAATCATCCAATATTTTGCCAAATGCCCATTCAACTGTGTATTATGCAGATATACGGCCTTGTTCACTTATTACGGTTTTGTCATTCATATTCATATAACCAATGCATATAATTTTTATAAAGGAGTCAAATGTTGATCGTATTATTTTGTAGTGTGTATAAACCTACGGTAAATATAAAGTAATGATAGGTTAAAGAATTGAGCTCAATAAAAAGTTCCAAGCAGTCATGTGTTGACCTGGCATAGCTAAGACCGTGTTTCGCTGTTTTGGAATACTTTGTGTTTTAGAGTACAAATGACTTAGTACTGCCCATTCATCTGCACAGTTGTTGTTTTAGAAGTCAATATAGTTCGTAAGTGTTCATCTTAACATTTCTATGAGGCACACATTTATGTGCTAATTAGCCACTACACCAGTCATATACGACAATAAATTATATAATTGGTCCACTGGTGAATCTAACTTACCCATAACCAAAACTTCACAGAAATCCATGGCCGTTGAACCATCACAATGAAAATCACCACATGTCCCACGGTTATCTGTGGCTTGGTAGAGTGTCACGTACCTGCCAATCATGTCACAGTTTCTAGTTGGTACATCCGAGATGTCAGACCCATCCATGTTACCTGTGATTTGTTCACCACATGGCTGTCCATTATTAAACTGCTGTGGTAAAATAGACGTGTACACCTGAATTCCATTTCGTCTCCATATCCCTGAAAAAGAGTACACAGTTTTCTTTCTTTCTTTCTTACTTTTTTTTTTTTTTTTTTTTTTTTTTGCATTTCAATATTTCAGTTGGTGGTTAAATGGTGTTCACGTTACAGAGGCATCTAGTGCATCATATAGATATTTATTACCCATATGGGCTCGAATATACGAGATAATATTTTTCTATCTTTGCAGTGTATATTGCTTCTACAGCCACTGATTGGCTGGCTTAAAAATCACAATATTTGGTTGGTTGCTTGTCACGGCCGGAACATCACTTTCATTCATATAATGTTTCCATTGATGATTAAGATTACACATACGTTGTACGATCTACAAAGACTCATTTGTTTCATGTTTTAATATTTATTTGTTTAATGATTTGTCTATTTTATATTTATATCATATGTTCAGTGGCTTTTGTATAGACAGAACACAGTATATGTTAAAAGTGGGTGGCCCCGCGTAGTGTATGGTTCTGGTCGATTTTACCACCTGCGAATTTCACTCCAAAACATGTACTGTTCCATTCGTTAATAAGTTTTGCTGTCAGTGAATCAATAAAAATCACCAGATGTCCCTTGTAGGGATGTTAACAACACATTTTGGTCTTCAGTCGAGACTTTACTTTCAGAGCAATCAAATTCAGGAAAAGCTGATGTACCACAGAATGAGTCTGCAGTTCAACAGGTGCACACTATTTGCATCACAGGACTAATAACACTTGGGTGGTTGTATTAAATCACATCGATCGGGTGGGATTTAGCTCAGTCGGTTGAGCGCTCGCCTGAGGTGCTTGCGTCCCAGTCTCAAACTACCCCGATAGATCCGTTAACTGATTTTTTTTCCGTTCGAATCAGTGCACCACAACTGGTCAAAGGCCGTGGCATGTGCTTTCCTGTCTGTGGGAAAGTGCATATAAAAGACCCCTTGCTGCCAATCGAAAAGAGTAGCCCATGAAGTGGCGACAGCAGGTTTCCTCTCTCAATATCTGTGTGGTCCTAAACCATATGTCTGACGCCATATAACCGCCAATCTGAGAAGGAATGAAGTAGTAGGGACACATACGAGACAAAACTATTTGCAGCTGCATATACACGATTCCAAAACTGACCATCGGGGCAAAGGCATAACGATAGTCATACCACAAAATAAAGGGATGATATCTGCGTTGCAAAAAACAAAACATTACTGCAGCTGGGGATGCTTTCTTTTGTCATTTCGGGGGGAACCTCTCACCCGCTACCAGTACACAGGAGTACTGAAGAAAGCTCTGGAACGATTAGATTTAAAGGGTTTGCAGTTCAAATCCGAGTCCGACGAAACCCCGAAAAGGACGAAAATGGACCGATGAAACACCGAAACGGACCGACATGGGACTAAAATGGGACAGGTACAGACCGAAATGCGACCGCAACAGATCAAAATGGGCCATAATAACACTGAAATGAGACTTTAAAAATCATAACGGAGTTGATAGTACAGCTTAATTTTACCCAGAACTGTAATTCCATACTATGCAGTTACTGTATTGTAGTACATTAATATTATGCAAACAATTAACATTGCATAACTTAGATTGCATATTTCAGAAGTTTTGACAGCTTTGACAAGTACGCACACAATAAATGCACACAGTAGACATGAGTTTGCGTATTGGTAGGACATGTGTTGAAGCCCAAAATATCCCAACTGCCCAAGATGTCCCAATTGGTATTGGTAGGACATGTCGAGGGGTTAGTGTCAGAACCACTTATCTCCTTTCCACTTCATTCTGAGAAAACTGCACTGAAAACTTTGAAATACACTTAAAACTCGGGAACTTAACTGTTGCTAAATATTTTGCTTTTAGATGCTAGCAGTTATTTGTTTTAGTAAAAAACAAAAGTTTTGTTTGCTAATAATAATAGATAATGATGTAATTAGATGAAGAAACATTTAATTTCTTCTGGCTCCTGGAACTTGAACACACACAGCTCCGACCAGCATGCCAGAGCAAGCTATTGCATAAACAGTTCTTCTTACAGCCCAGCATGTGACAGATTGTGTGAAATCTCAAGTCAAGAATAATGTTATCTTGCAGTGAGTCCACGTAGCATACAGTCAACTTTCAATTTCGCAGCAGCTCTGAGACACCTAATTGGGTCTGTGTTGTTAATACTTTGAAAATGTACTAGAGGCAGGAAGTAATTGTAAACAATAACAAATTATCTCTGGATGGCAGACACTGGCAAGTGTCATGGGTGTTTCCAGCTGTGTGCACAGTACACTGAGATGGTGAATCCGGCTCCCTGGTATTGTAGCAGGTTGCTAGAAGCACTTAACAACTTTAGAAAAACACTTTGGTAAACAAAGCAAAGCCTTAAAACCATTCATAACAGATATATTTGTTACACTAATTATTACATGAAATGTAAGCTATCATACCAGTTATAACAGATATATTCATTACACTAATTAAATACGAAATGTAAGCTATCAGAGTAAACTGCACCACATCTGTAGTGTTGAGATACTGACTGAATTAATCATGTTAATTCAACAGTTAAGATAGGTTAATACGTTTAATGATTTTTAATACACAGTAATTTAACAAAACAAAATGAATACAGTGCCAGTAACTATATTCGGCATTTTTCCTTAAACGCTTTCATTCGTTGTAAAGTGTATACGTTTTAACATGTTCTAAAACAAATGTTCTTTAACTTAATGATTTAAACAGCAATTTAGAGAGAATAAAATGACAAATATATTTACAATCAACGTGTAATGATTTCTAGCAGAATGCGCATTTTCATAGGTTTTACAAAAATGCACAAAAAATTCATCGTGTGCAAGATGTTAACATGTAACATGGGTCAGATGTTACTGAAACGATGTTTAGAAGTTATCTGTGCAGTCGGAGTTGCCGGTGTTGTGGTGTTAGATGACACCTTCGTCTGGCACGATTCCTACCTCATATACGGTTGGTCTCTCTTTTTTAGTTGTCAATCGTTCCCATACGGAACGGGGGTAGTTTATAATGATCCATGTGCTGTAACGGTCCCCAGTCTAAGATGGTGCTTGGGGACCATGGATGCCCTGGCAACGGCCGTTCTGGAAGCATGGCCTTGTTCTCTGCGGTTGCGTGGCTCCTATTGTATCCATACAGAGGCCAGGCAGCGAACACCCTCTATACTGTCGGTGTTCATGTTGCACGTGCAGACAACGCAGTGCATATGCACGTGGCTGCGTTTTTGCGAAATCACTGGCTTTATTGTACCCTCGAATATATGTGTTGGGACATGCAATGACCTTATATTCACAAAGCATGAACCGTTAGGAAACATAAAATCGGAGTTATAACCCATTTGTACCCTTTTGCGTTTCTTTTTTTGAAGAGTATATATATATATATATATATATATATATATATATATATATATATATGCGCCGTTAAGGTTTGTTGATTAGTTGGATATTGGCATGGATGGGAAAGAAATATTTAATGGCAAGCCAGCACATGGTATTTGTAAACCATGGTTATCATATGTCCTGTTTTGAGGTATGTCGACACTTGGTCTGTAAAATGCAAAAGGAAAGTTGTTACTAGCATAGTGGCTGCTCCACCAAAACAGCGACAAGGTATCATTCATATGCACTTCCCCATTGACAGGATAGTACATACCATAATCTTGAATGTATCAGTCCTGGGCCCTGTTTGAAGTAAGATAACAGCCGATGGGTCCACTAAGGGCAATCAGTCATATATCCCATCGCATCTACCTGTATCACTGTATCACTGAACTATACTGACATAGGTGGTGCACTGTACGCGTGTACAGGAATGAACTACTCTACTAGTCTTATCATATATAAATTGCAAATACATTACGGTAACTGTAGATTACAAATAAGACACATTTTCAGGTATAGTTTCATGTTTTGATTGTCAATGTTTTGAAAACATTTAATGTGTTCATTGAATAAAGAGTGTTGATTAAAATATATATGATGATATAATAATGATAACTGTGAATGCTATTCAATTACAATGAGACCAGGACTGGTGTAAACAATATCTAAATACAGTTTAATGCATTTGTCATCAGCATTGATCTGGTGCGTAATTAGTATAATGTTTGTCTAATGCGCTCGAAGAATGATATACATGTCCACACATATATTGTATTTAAACATACTATAGCAGTAACCACTTTGTTATAATGACCATAGATCCCTCATCATTGGAGCATCTGAAATATTACAATTATTCCAGTTAATGTATAATATCTAGATATTTTAGCCCAGAAAATATGAATGTGCATAATTTCAATTACTACAATTAATTTATTATTTGTATGCTATTTATTTTTGTCATTTACATAAATGGGTCCTTTTCTAAC
>NW_024534268.1:0-56305 GCF_016097555.1 Gigantopelta aegis
ACACATTCCACTAACAAGTGAAGTGTGTCATCACCATGACTCTTAAACGATCCTCTTGTTTACATCAACTTGCCTCATCATCACAGCTAAACCCCAATGGTTTTATGATATAGAGTAAGAAAGTGATTTTGTGTCAGCCGCCAATAAAAAGATCACTATAGTGCATTAAAAACCTCAATAAAGTTTGGTTCCAAATGGAATAATCTCTTTGAATATAAGTAAATAGAAAATTTTCCACCAAAAATATCTTTTCCAGCAATCATCGCCTATTTTTAGAAAAGTTTGGCATTAAAAGTAACTAAATGTACAATATTGGACAATGTCTGGAAGCTTGAAAATACCAACTGGGCTTAATAAATCTGCATTTGAATAAATAGCCACCACCATACTGGTTGAGCAGAGTTATTTAATGAAGAAAACTGTAACTGATGAGGTCATAACAGTAGCCGCATCAGCATATACCCTCCACCATTACTTGGGATGTTGTTGCTAGCTATAACACTGGATGATTTGGTAAAGTTTACTAACATCTTTTAACGAATAGGACCTGTTGTGTTATTGTTTAGTAATACGAACATTAGTAAGATGTACTGTTTGTCCACTTGTATCACAACTAATTTGATGGCTCCAAAGGCATTGCTAATTTTTGAACTTACAAAGTGACTATTGTTGTATATTGTGACAGTGACATTAGTTATTAACATGACCATCACTTGTAATAAACACAGCCCTGCACTAATATCAGAATTATTAGTAAAAACTGTGCTTTGTATGATCAAATTTGGAGTGTAAAAACTCTAACCACTGACCATGTAAAACACATAGGCCACCATCCCTCTTCTATCAATTCCCGTGGTTATAATATGTTTGGAATGGGGACTTTATTTAACATCTGAGTGTCCTTCATGTAAATATTTTTTAGTCCACCTACAAAAGCCATGTTTGTTATAAATGTGACATTTTCTAAATTGACACTTTGTTAGTTTAAACATCATAAATACCAAAATGCTCCTCCTGTGTTGTTATATCCAGTATTTTATATGAGAAATTCAATGCTTTCATTTTAATGTTTAATCCACCATCTCTTTTTGTGTGTATTTCAAGCCTCCAGTACCACCAATGTTGCTTAGAAAAAGACTATGTTGTAAATGATTAGTTAATTCAATGTCCCTTATCTTTGTCACTTCTGCTCCTCCTACAGATTTACCATAATTAGCATAAAATAGGCAACCATGAATGTCAATCGTAGTAGTGTTAAAAAGTGAGTTAATATTATTTTGTCGTACAACTGCTAGTCCTCCAACTGTACTTCTTTTCCCAAGTAAAGTTAGACATCTTTATATTAGATATACCACAACCATTTAGTAGAATGCATTGCCAAATATTTGATTGAAACCATTTTTGACAAAAAGAACTATTGGTCAGATTAACATAGACTGCTGAGACGATAACTAAACCCAAGGAGAATGTTATTTTGTAACCGACAGAGAATTGATATCAACACTATAAGAAGTGTTAACAAAAAACACCGTGTCCACAATCTGCTATAGTTCAAACTTCAATATGTCCTTATGTTGTGTTATATATGTTAATAGCAGTAGTTTTGTTATAAATGCATCTAATAATGACTGTTTACTGCATAACTGACCAATGAAAACCGTGAACCCACTGACCTTGTCCAATGAGGTTGAACTTCGTTTAGACTTTTAAAATGAAGGAGCTGTTTTTATCTATCACATGTTCACCATTCAAAAAGATAAAGGTGACATTAGAGGGCAAAAGAATTTTATGATTGTAATAGAAAGTTCATGACACTCTTTATCAGCAGGACAGCTCTTATTACCAGTAGAGGGTGTGACAAAGTAAGTAGGACTTGCATCACAGAGCAAAGCTAATATTGTATGGACATACCTAAGACAAAACATGAAAAAACAACATTTCCATTGAGTACATAAATTAATAATATATAAAGTTGCATTTCATATGTACTATGTTTTCTTACGATTTATTGCTTAAATATCTCATTTGTGTTCCTATTTAGTATTGAACGATACATTAAATTAATTATTATTTTTTAATAATGGTTATTAGTACCAATTTATAAAGAAATCATAGACCACAATGGGTTGGAGAAATGAACCAATGGAAGTTTTAAGCTATTTTGAATTTAATTAAGAAGCTAAGTCATAAAAAATTTAAAATGTTTATTAATACCCTCTAATAATAGAGTTATAATAGCACAATGTTATAAACATTGTATACATGCTAATGGGACAGGCAGTCTTTTTGTATTTGGTCTATTTGTGTATGGAAGCATGTCAATGAAGGGATTTAATGGTTTCTATATTTGATCACTGAACAATGATAGGATATCACAATTGCGAGGACAATTACTGGTGGCTTGACTATTTAAATGCCAGATCAGAACTTTGCCATGTTGAATGGATATTATTATAGCAGAACATATTATTTTTAAATATACAATTACTAATTAAAACATTTACAATTAGGCAATAAGCACCAGTTGAGTGTTGACATCATGTTTATCGCCCCATTAAGAGTAACAAACAAAAAGAACAAATAACAATTCCAATGAAAAACGATGATACCATATATTGTAGAGAACAGTGTATAGTAAATGTCCACAGGCTACTAGCTATTGCTGTGCAAAAAAAATACATATAACTCTGGACTGAATTAAAGATCATTCTTGTCATGGAAAGACCAATTTTATGAATTAAAATGGCTAGTTTCTTTACTAATGCCCTCAGAGTGATTAATACGATATTATGACAACCTATCATGTTGATCTGTTTCACGTGTTATACAGGATTCGTTTCAAAAGAATTTGGACACCTACTCGAAAAAGTGTGTGGTATTTTGAGTTTATTAATTAATTACAACTACAAATGTGGATGAATGAATACATAGTCTAAACCTTTTATTGTAAGGTTGATGGAATAATTGCACTTTCTAGCCTTCTAAATACTGAAATATTACTTTGTTGTTGACTTGTACTAGCATGTCTTTTTCATTGACACAGATACATCCCTACAACCACCACACTAGCACACATGCTCCATTGTGTTTTGTACATAATCCTCATTAACATTTCTCATAGTCTACATTGTATGCATGTTCGACCATCACTATGGAAGTGCACTCTACTGATAATAAAGCTTTCTTCGCAATTACTCTGTCCAATCTCTGTGATCCTTAATTTGTCCCATTAGAGCCTTTTTGTTTTCCATTTAATCCCATATCTATCGCTTTCCTCTTCACTGTACTGGTAGCCATGACATTATCTTCCACCTTTCTTGAAAGACTGCTGTCATGCAGCTTAGAATTTTTTCTTTCATATTGTTACTGACTTATTTCTCTTATATTTCATTTACTGTACTCTTTGGTATAATTTTTACTGTTTTGATATAGCTCTATGTAATAGTTAAGTTGGTGTAAGCTATAATTTTGATCTCTCTTGAATGGGTTTTCCCTGTAAGTCAATGACCTTAACAAGTTTACAGTCATTACTCTAATTGCTCTTGTGGTAATTAGAAATTTTTGATAGACATAACTGAGCAACTTTAAGATGTTCTGTACATTGTCTAAGCATATTTAGTATTATTTTGAATGATAGTGTCTGAACTCTGTTTGAGCGCCATTGAATAAAGTACCAATTTATGATTTAAAAAGAATATTCTCATGGTCATGTGCTATATATTTTATGGAAAATATTGACATATATAATATCAGAGATGGTATCAACTATCACTGCACTGTCCTAATTAATGATATTAATAATAATATCAATCAATTGTACATTTAAAGGCACTTCCAAAGCAAAATATTCAAAGCAATTGGTTGCTTTAGACCATTCCTAAAGACACAATTTATAACTGTGGTGGCTGTCTATAAAACTTTTGACGCAAATAACAGATCTACACACGATGCTGTTTAAATGTCTCTTAGATATATATGACAAGGAAAGAGGCAGAATGCAACTCAAAAAATTACATGATCTACTTGTATGGATAAATACAAACGTATTGTCTAGTATTATATCTAAAGACAAAACATTAAATGTATGAAATAACAAGTATACTCACCAAAATAAATGTTTCATAGAAGACATAATTCTGCGTGCTCACCAATCAGTCAAGGACAGGAAGACTTGATAAATTAAATTAAACACAAACGGATGTACCTTCAAGGAAATAGGACCACAAAGAAAACATATAAATTGGTCATAGCTCAGTGTAGGTACATATATATATATATATATTATATATATATATATATATATATATATTATTTAAATGATTAGACAAAATTTGACTGTTGCTGTGCAATTTTTAATAGTTTAATTCGATAATTAATAGCCTGTAATTAATACTCAAAGTTCTCTTCTAATAGAGAAACCTATCAAGTAACATTTGCTACATTGATTACATGTATTATTACATAAAACTACTGTATAAACAAAGCCATTCAGTTACTAGTATTAAAGACTATTAAATGCTCTCAAGCAAACCACACTACAGCTGTCTAATGTCACATAATTTTAATAGTTAGTATAATTGTAAATCTTCAAGCCAGATAGTAATGTCAAGGCTGACTACTTGTGTATACAATAAAGCAATGAAGGTTAATATTTTTATTTTAATTGAAATTAAATTGTTATCTGTTATTTATGGTTGGATGCTACAATCTGTTATAGACTTTCCTTCCAAATGAATTTGCTCTTTGATAAAACTATAATGTTTGTATACTGTAACTAATTTAATATCAGTATAATCATTATACATATTATAATATGGTGTTAGCTATATAGTAATGAATAACGAGTAATGATATTTCTTGTAATTTTTGTTAAGTGTATCAAGAGTGATTGTTGCATAATACATGAACGATAGTGTGATAACCATACAAATCTGACTATAGAAAAAACATTGATCAAAAGAATAAGTTTGAACTAACCCTAACACTAACCCTAACCCTCAACCCTAAACCCTAACCCTAAACAGCACAACATATTAGTACAAGTAACATCTGTTAAAGTTAGAGCTTTCACATATAAAATACAGCTGTTGTGGGTTTAGGCATTTCAATTCCTGGCTTTTTGGTGGGTTTAGCTTTTCAAATTTCCTGGCTTTTTAAAATTCGCATAAATTAAGTCAGTAGTACATCTTTTTGAGAGAATTTGCATCTCTGGTATATATCTTCTATCAAGACAGCACACACCTATAGAGATAATTAATTCACTTTAGAGACTCTTCTAGCATACCAGTAGCTTGTTTAAGAACCACATTCCATTATAGTGAATTTTATTTAGTGAGCTAAATAATTGATATAAACTGAGTATAAATTTAAAAGAATACTTTCGAAAAAAATTTGTAAAGTCTTAGCCCAGCAGAAGTTCATACTTCATTGTGTGTTTAAACTGATCCCCACTCCTATTTCCCTAATACTCAGTAAGTAATGACTTCTATAGCATTTTTTGTAAATGTAATTATGAAGGAAGTCAGTTCATTCTGTAAGTATGAGCATATTCCAATAATTAAATTATGTTAACTGCGTCACTTGCAAACATACATGCAATTACTAGCGAGGTTTGTGTAAGCAGTGATTGTCATACAAGTCAAAATATGCCTGTAAAGAAAAAAGATAGCAAAGAAAAAGCCAAAAAATCAGATGGAAAAAGAAGAAAGGAAAGAGCATGTAGATGAGGAGCTACTCAACCTGAGTCATCTAAATCTGAGCAGAGTGGGGACTCTGAAGCAAAAGCCAGTGCATCTAAGACAGATGAAGACCAATATGAAGCTAAAGAAAAGAAAACACCAATGAGAAAGAACAACATCTGCACAAGACAAAAAAGAAACTACGCAAGAAGGAGACAAAGAAACAACAGAAGGAGACAAAGAAACAACAGAAGGAGACAAAGCAACAACAGAAGGAGACAAAGAAACACACAGAAGGAGATAAAAGAAACAACAGGAGAAGCAAAGAATCATCTGAAGGAGACCAAGCAAACAACAGAAGGAGATAAGGAAACAACAGAAGGAAACAAGGAAGCAAAAACTGATGATCAGAATAAGAGAAATCCAGTATGATCAGAAGCCACCAACAAATGATAAATCAAAAGATAAAAAAACCTACTGGCCCACCTCCTAATGTTGATGGGCTGTACAAATGTAACTGAAATACCCAAACTATACAGTCCAGATGGAGAAAATAAGTATCGGTTCACAAAGCAGACACTTCATTATGCTGCTTCTAAATACAATATGACAGGCAGTTTGGGTCCAGAAACACTTGCTATTCCTATTGACAAGATAGATTTTGTCTTTCCCCCAACACTGGAAGAAGACTATCATATTGTTACTATAAAACCAGGAGAATATTATGTTCATCCACCATCAATTTATTCAGACCAACAATAATTATATTTTCAATTTCCTTATCAACAATAAGTTATTTAGTAGCAGACATATTTTCTCCATAAGTTTTATAATTGTTATAGACTTTATGTAAGATAGAACAGTTTTTTTGAATACTACATGCATAGCATTCATTCAGTATGACAACTAAAATGTAATAGTTATTTTTTTATAGTACTTAAGTTGACCTTATGCATTCACCCAAACATTAATAATATTGTTTGTGTCCATCCCCTTTTAAATGTACTTAAGTTGACCTTATTTCATTCAACCAAACATTAAATAATATTGTTTGTGTCCATCCCCCTTTTTATCATGTACTTAATTTGACCTTATTGCATTCAACCAAACATTAAATAATATTGTTTGGTGTCCATCCCCTTTTTATATGTACTTAAGTTGACCTTATTGCATTCACCAAACATTAAATAATATTGTTTGTGTCCATCCCCTTTTTTTTATATGTACTTAAGTTGACCTTATTGCATTCAACCAAACATTAATAAATATTGTTTGTGTCCATTCCCCTTTTATATGTACTTAAGTTGACCTTATTGCATTCAACCAACATTAAATAATATTGTTTGTGTCCATCCCCTAAGCTTTATTAACGCTTATCTATTCACTGTGTGACATACAGCTAATGCCCGTGAAGGACATCAAATTATACATTTTTTATTTTATTAATAAAAGTGTGTATCTATATGTATAATTCACCTAATTTCAAGTTTGAGATATTTAACTGATATGACTACAAACTCTAAATCATGTGTGCTATAATCAAATGGTTTACATTGCAGTATTAAAAAGCTGATACTTTTCCAGATGGTGCATGAAGAATACGATACTGATCACCAAATTGAAGGGGTGTCTTAGTATGTATATTAAATCCAAATCATTCTCGTTAAGAGTAAGCAATTTAGGTCCGTTATTAGATTGTAGACCCTTTTTCTTTGCTTCTTCATCGTCAGCTTTCACCAAAATAGTAGATGAGATTTCTAATAAACATAAATGAGGAAAAGCGTGTTGGACAAGAAGCACATTCATATAATCCATCAACATCAGCAGGTGGAGCCTTTGTTGGTTCATCAGATGCTGAGTCCTTAGCTGCTTTTTCTTTCTGACTTGGTTGTTCGAACCATCCTTTTTTTGATTTGTATCATTATCTTTGAAGAAGGCTCATCACTATCTTTTGAATGATGTTTATCATTTCCTTTAGAAGTTGTTTTATCACCACCTTTTGAAAGACATTTGTCACTAACTTTAAAAGATATGGTTTATCATTATTACCTTTTGAAGGAGGCTTGTGATCACCATTTGAAGGAGTTCATCACTACCTTTAGAAAGGAGATTTGTCACCATCTTTTGAAGGAGGTTGTGGACTACTTTAGAAGCGATAAGTCATTGTCTTTTGAAGGATGTTTGGAACTCTCTTCAGGTTTCTGTTTGCTTCTTCTTTGACATTTTTGAGCTCTCTCCCCCGCTATGTTTAGTTTGGTAATGCTAGCTGTATGTATTAATTTTACATGTTTATAAGGAAAAATCATGTTCACTGCACCCAAGCAGTTTATGGAAGTGATTCATAAATTGTATTAGGATTAACACAAAGTGATAACACTACTGAATAAGTCTTATTCTAATATTGGTTTTGACATATATACATTTATATGAAGTTATTTTGAGAATATTCTATTTTCTATATGAACTAAAAATTGCAACTGTAGTTGCTTAATTTGGTAGTTCACTTTTTATAGACATAAAGAATCTCTGAGAGGCTTGGATAAAGTATGTAATACCTTCTAGAAGTAGTAGACACATGTGATAGTCCCTTCCTCCATTTTAACATCTTTTATATCCAGCATTTCACTTTGTGACATAACTAGAACTTTTGGTCCATTGTTAACACTCGATCCTTTTCTCATAGCATAGGCATCACTTGTTTAATAAACTGATATCTGGATACTAAGTGCCTTTCAAAAAGTTGGTGGTTGGGAAACACATTTGTAGATGCCATCTACCTCAGGGTCATCACTACTCTGTGATTTTATCTGCGCTTTTAGTGTCTGATGCCTTATTCTTCACATCTGTAGACTTTTCTTGGACTTTTTCAGCATCATTATCATCTAACTTCTTATCAGAAGTATCTGATATTTTTTCTTGCTTCTCTTGAACATTCTGTTCAGGGCTGGACTATGTGCACCACTTTCTGATTTTTTGATGTCTTCTGGCTCCTTATCTTAGATAATGTGGATTCTTCCTGTGGTTTGCTAGATTTGTCCTCATCACTATACCTAGTGTTTGACTTCTGCTCTAATTTCTTTGTTGGGTTCATCATATGCTGAGTTCTTAGCTTTTTTTTCTTTCTGACTTGGTGGTTTCTGAACCATCCTTTCCTTTGATTTGTATTATAATCTTTGGAAGAAGGCTCATCACTATCATTTGAATGTGGTTTTTCATTTCCTTTAGAAGTAGTTTTTGTCACACATCTTTGAAAGACATTTGTCACTAATATTAGAAGATGGTTTATCATATATACCTTTTGAAGGAGGCTTGTGATCACCATTTGAAGGAGGTTCATCACCACCTTTAGAAAGAGATTTGTCACCCATCTTTTGAAGGAGGGTTGTCACTACCTTAGAAGCAGATAAGTCATTTTCTTTTGAAGGAGGTTTGGAACTCTTCATTGGTTTCTGGTTTACTTGCTTCTTTGGACATTTTTGAGCCTCTCCCTGCTGTATTTAATTTGATAATGCTAGCTGTATGTATTAATTTACATGTTTTATAGGAAAAATCATGTTCACTGCCCAGCATTTTTATGGAAGTGATACAATAAATTGTATTAGAATTAACACAAAATGAAAACACTACTGAATAAGTCTTAATTCTAATAATGGTTTTGACATATATACATTTATATAAAGTTATTTTGAGAATATTCTACTTGCTATATATGAACTAAAAATTGCAGCTGTAGTTTTGTTTAAAGGGTAGTTCACTTTTTATAGACATAAAGAATCTCTGAGAGGCTTGGATAAAGTATGTGATACCTTTCAGAAATAGTCAGACACAATGTGATAGTCTTCCTCCATTTTAACATCTTTTATATCCAGCATTTCCTTTTGTGACATAACTAAACTTTTGGTCCATTGTTAGCACTCGATCCCTTTCTCATAGCATAGATATCACTTTGTTTAATAAACTGATATCTGGATACTAAGTGCCTTTCAATACTGGTGTTGGGAAACACATTTGTAGATGCCATCTACCTCAGGTCATCACTACTCTCTGTGATTTATCTGCGCTTTTAGCGTCTGATGCCTTATCCTTCACATCTGTAGACTTTTCTTGGACTTTTTCAGCATCATTATCATCTAAACTTCTTATCAGGGGCAGTATCTGATATTTTTTCTTGCTTCTCTTGAACTTCTGTTCAGCTGGACTACTTTCTGATTTTTTAATGTCTTCTGGCTCCTTATCTGTAGATAATGTGATTCTTCCTGTGGTTTTTGCTAGATTTGGTCCTCATCATTACAACTAGTGTTTGACTTTTGCTCTAATTTCTTTGTTTGGCTCATCAGATGTTGAGGTCCTTAGCTGCTTTTTTCTTTCTGACTTGGTTGTTCTGACCATCCTTTCTTTATTCTGTTCAGCTGGACTACTTTTCTGATTTTTTTTGATTCTTCTGGCTCCTTATCTGTAGATATTGTGGATTCTTCCTGTGGTTTGCTAGATTTGTCCTCATCACTACGACTAGTGTTTGACTTCTGCTCTAACTTCTTTTTCTTACGTAAAGGCATGACTATAGTGAAATTAAAAAAGTGTGTTAAGTGTCCTTTAGAAGTTTGGCAATATATAGTCTTAAACTATCAGGAAATGTATAGCAGTAAAAACCTAATTTTGTTTAATGTAATAAACAAGTCAATGTCCTTAATTTAATTATTTTGATTACACATATACTGTACACACTTCAAATATATATTTTTATTTAGTGAATTGTTATAGCTTCAAGATAATTGAATTAAACATCTCTTTATAACAAACTATTACATCAAGATGCATGCTTATTATTTGTAAAAAATTACATGTACACAAACTACAGCTCTTGATAAAGATATTGTTGATATAATGATTTGACACAAATGTTCATATGTGTATGTTAATGTACTTTGTAATGCAATATGGTGAAAGTAGTAACAGAAATTAAACAAAGGTCATAAATTTTGATTTGTTATTAACAATAATATAAAGAACTATTATAAGTATAAGATAAAACAGTACATTATTTGAAAAGAAATACATGCCAAGATTATGATTTAGTGCAAAAAAACATAGAATTTGAAAGTTTAGACTAATAGACGAAATGACTTAGTAGTTAGCATGAAGTTTTAATCAGTGGATTAATAAAAAAATGTCTGTGATTTGTCCATAATATCTGCTGATTTGAAACTTTTTTAAGGGCAGAAGTTGAAAGACAAAATGTTTCTTTAAAGCTGCATTGGCTTATGATATACAATACACTCTATGCCACCTTCAGAGACAGTTGTCGTTCCTCCAACAGACACACTATCGAAGATATATCATGAACATTATCAGGTAGTGAAATGTTGTCACACCACATGCTAATTCAGTGTTATCACAGTCTCTTTCAGAGCCTATTATTTCTGCTTTTTTCAATGAAAATAAAAGATGGTGAACAATTGTTCTCTTTCTAAATGTTTTTGATTAATAGAAAATTTGATCATTGTCACTTGTAGTATAGTAACTCTTCAGAAGTGTCATCAATATTTGTAATACTCCTTTCATGTAATTGTTCATTTTGTCCCATTTCTTTCACTTTATTGGTAGGAGTGTGACTGGAGCATTGTTTTGACTTTGCAGTGACAGAAGTAGTCAATGTTTCACTTCTTTTTTCGCAGAAAAACCAGCCCCACCAAACTCTTCGGACATCACTTGATCGCAGGCAATGCATAATAAATATTAAAAGCCTTGTAATGTTGACAAAATAAAAACAAAGTAAGCATAGACGTCTCTTATAGCTGACACATATACCTTATCAGTGGGCAAGAAGACCAGCCCCCCATCCTAATCCAATAAATTGACAGTGTTCCACGCAACCAATAACTGTTGCTTGACTTGTGATTTTTTTGTTTTCTTTTTTATTTCTTCTATTTTTGATACTGTCCTTCATTTTTTTGTTGCAGCCTTTTCGTAAGAGGGATGAAAAAATATATGCAAAATGATCTCCAGTTAAAGACATAGATGATAAGAAATGGGACAATCATTCCAAGATAAAATGGATACTAAATGCCAACTGCTCGACAGCTACAAAAATGAATGGATAATTAAAAAAAATGCCATAGGTTATTGATACATATGTGATCTTTCTGAAGGAGAGAAAGAAGATGGACTATACAAATTTGGACTGGAATAACTTTGTAGTCAGGTGCAAACAGAATATAACAATAACTACTGGTAGTACTGCAGAAAAAATTGTACACATACATTAATTTTGTTATAAGTACTGTTACAGGCATACCCCAAGATAAGCTTGCTGTTTTAAGAACGCAATGATTATATCTCCATCCAAGTACAATGACAAACTTTATATATAAGTGAACGCCCTCAGAAGCCATGATCATAAATGTCACCAGAAAAATATTGAAGTAAGGGCAGCAACTATTGCACAAAGAATGCTTACAAACCTTTGCTATGTATGGCCACTATGAATAACAATAGAGACCAACAGAGAAAAACACAGGTTTTAGAAGAAGTTTGCCATGATCAGTAGTACGAAGTTTTCCTAAAGTAAGCAACATTATTGCATAAAAAAGTGCATTTTCAAATAATAATTAAATAAGATTGAGCTCAAGGTTTAATGATTAATCGTAACCATGTACTCCTTGATATAAATTCAGATTGAGTTAAATCATCTAAGGTAATAATATTAATAAGGAAACAACTTGTGACTAACATATATGATATGGTTATCAAAAGACAGATATATAGAAACCAATTGCTCCAACTATAGGTGATAGCAGACAAACTTCTATCTATTGGTCTCATCCTGAGCATATGTTTGATTTCTGGTGTGACATCCTAAATTATATATATAAGTTAATTAATAATATTATTTGAGAAATAGTGTTGTAACAGCCTCACAAGTAAATAGAAAAGCTTGTCAACTGTGTACAATAACAAATACCAATTGTCGGCTCTCATATAAGTCTGTTCTGAAAGCATCCTTTGGAGGACCAGTCACCAACCCATCTAAAACAAAATGTGGTATAAGATCAATATAAGTTCTTAGACTTTAGTTCCTTCCTTACTATCTAATGTTTCATCCCAGTATGACACAATGGATTAAACCATTCTTAACTGCCTAAATACCAGCATTAGTGAAAACTAACTACACATGACAACAGGAAGGACTAAAAACTCACTGGATTTATTTGAAAGACTAAAATGACGGAGGAGTGGATTTTTAAGCCAGTCACATTATTTATAACCACAACTCCAGCAGATATAATATACACTACCGACTTCTCGGTTCCTTTTTCACGACGTTGAAAAAAGGAGTCACTCAAAAATACAGAGTTTGTAAGCCTTGTTGAGTTTGGACTAAAATTTAGATTTGCAGAGCTTCAAACAATTGTGTGGTAGTGCCAAGAGGCAGTAGAGGAAATTTTTAATACTGTTATTAAAATCAAACGTGCTATTACCAAATCCTTGACTATCAAAGCATTTTCCTCAAGATTAAGTGAAATGACTTGACCTTTTAATACAAACATATCGGTTTCACTTCTGTTACTGCCACTGCCAAAGTGTATTTCGAGCAATTACGTATGCTCATTAATCAGTTTAATTGGAAGACGTTCTGTCAATGTCTCTATTGATTCAAGTAACCTATAAGTTAAAAAAAGTATTAATAAAAACTTTAAAATGTTTCGCATGCTCAGATATTGTGGTATTCTATATAGTATAGTATATAGGAATAACAAGTTTTAACATCTTGGACTTGCATAAAATAGAATGAAAGAAATTAAATGTAATTTGGGACCTACTTGATGTTGTCTGAGCTTCAGATTGACTCTGTTGTAATACTTCTGTGCTCACAGTTATAAGGTTATCAACAACATCAAAATAGTTTCCAGTTAGCTGAATAATAACAATAATAATTTGATCTGTACATGTGTAAAAACAGTGTTCATAACCGTAATGTTTCCTGCAACATTTTCTGTGATTGTTACTAACACAGCAACAGCTGCAGTGACTTCAGCTGTTTCAAAAGATTGAGAGTTTTCAGTTAAAACTCTGAGCTGTCCCACTATTTCCTCAGTAGGTTTCTAAACAGACATAACATAAATGTTACATTCTTCTGTTGAGGCATGATTTTATCTTTTGTATTAATACCTGTGCCAGTATACATATCTTTCTTGTGGTGAGACTAAAGTTAATTTTCTATATAAGGATGCTCTTGCCATACAGCTTCATCTTTGTATGTCCCTTTCACAACGTCTAGTGGCAATCATAGTTGTAGAGTTTAAATTAAGACCTCCACAAGGACAATTTATCACTGCAGTGTCCTCCTAGATTAGTCTCTGGCCATGCAAATAGAGGTCTGGATATCCGGGAAGAACTGGAATTCTTGTTAACATTTGCTGGACATCCATCTGTAAAGAAACACTTTCAAACAACGATCAATTGTTTTGACTTGCACTGACCAAATCTGGCTATTGTCCTGTTTTCAATATATATTTAACTCTGTTTGCAGTCTCTCTCGTGGTATAGTCATATATGATTGAATCATCTGTAACAACATGTTTGCTGCCTTGGTCTTTTGTTAGTAGAGTGAGGATTACAGTACTTCTTTCCTTCTTAGCCTATAAAGAATCAATAAGGAAAAATATTTCAAAGCTTTCAAAAATTGAAAAAACTTAACGCTTCAAGAGAAGTTAGATTTCATGTCAACAGAAACAAATATTCCTATTCTACCAAGAAACATTCCTCTAGTAACTTCATTATTGATCTGTACAGTATTTCAGAAATCATACTTAAAGATGTATGCTTATTTAGCTATTTTAGGTACCTTTATAATCACTTCTGTTAGTTGGTTCCTGGTGATGAATGACAGTGTTATTTAATATTGACATCCATTTTTATACTGCAAAAGTCCTGTTTTCCAATTAAATACAGATAGATATATGGGAACAAAAACAACCTGAGATGTTAACTAGAAATTCACTACTTTCTATTCTGCCATTGTTTGTTAGTTGCAGTACACTTATAATAGCCTCTATCCTTGACATTGAGTTCTTCAAATACAAGTGATTTTTCTTTGTCCAAAATAACTTCATTAGCTTTGTACCAGGTAAGGATGGAATAGGGGTACCATTTGAGTTACATGTTAGATTTAATGGTTGTAGAAATTCTCCAGTTGCATTATTAGAAAGGATCTTGTGTGTTACTGATGAATTCCAGCAACAGCTACAACATCAATGACTGTTGGAGGAGTGTTTGATTGTTACCACTAAATGTATAAGTTATATAAAACATAATACAAAAAAAGCTTTACTTTCTTGGCAATAAATTCCAGTGAACTTTTCAGTACAAAGACAAGTAAAACCACCACGAATAAGATCGTGGCATGTTCCTCCATTTTGACAGAGATTCTTATTTTTATTAAATTCACAGGATTTGGGTGGAGGAACTAGGGAGATAAATAAAACGTTTTTACATTATGTTTTGTACAAGTATTAACATAGGTATATATCATTGTTTTTTTCCAGACCTACCATATGAAAAGTTTACTTCAAATGGTTTTCTTAGAATATCAACTTCTCCAGCAAAATTATATGCTTGACAAGTGTAGTTTCCATTGTCATGTCCACCATGTTTGGTGATAGTCATGATACTAATAACTTCTTTGATCTCTGCATGGAATTGTATCGAATGGATCTCTGCGAGTCTGGCACAGAAGAATTAATAATAGTAATGCGAGTTGAGTTTAAAATTAAACTTCCATTTCTTCTCCAGAGAATTATGGGAGATGGTATACCATCAGCTGAGCAGTTGAATTTTCTAGTATTTTCTGTTCTATTTATTGTAACATAGCCTTCAGTGTTGTTTGAAAGTTTAGATTGCACTAGTTAAATTAAGAATAATGTTAAGCCAATGTACAAAAACAAAAAGAAATAAAATGTATATAAACTTAAATTAGCTACATCAATGTTTATTTTTTGTTTAATGCTAGCAAATATTATTTTTCTCATTACCATGTACTTCAAGAACGCAATGTTGATGAGCTATTTCCAGCTTCATTAGTAGCAGTCAAGTGTAATTGCCACGGATCATGTAGTTGAATAGATTGAATCATTAGTGAATATAAATTGCCTGAAAATGTGTGGATGTATATCTTCTGAATAGCTTTTTGTCCAGTATTTGAATGTGTTGAATAGATGGACGTACATCTCTTGAATTGTTTGCTAACAGTCCACAGTTGTCCTGATCGATCATTAGTGAAATGCCATTGAATGTTATGTAATGAACAGGTGGTGCAATCACCAAACCAAAACTAATATTATAGTCTTTAACACCAACTATACTATATTCTTTATGATTAAGACAGACAGTGGTGGAACTGTGTAAGATAAAGATATAATAATTATTAATAGACAATGAATTTAGGATAATTAAATGATAGTTAAACATGTGATTGTAATGATAGAGAGATGGATATATCACATAATAATAACAACTTGTTTGTATCTAAAAAAACTTAAAACTTAATGTTGACCTAAGCATTGAGGGGAACTCCCACTCCAATTTCCACTTGCATTACAAGATCGAATTGGATTTTCCAATAAGAGTCTTCCCAGCATTGCATTCATAGGTAGCTATACTACCATAAGTCAAAGTAGAATAATTGAAAGTCAATCCTTTGGAATTGATTAGAGGTAATCAGGTACTCCACCAGCTATCACTAAATAAGAAATTAAGTTTTTATTATTAACTGAACATACAAGGCACAAAGGGATTGTTCCTAACCAAGTACCATTTACTTAACAAGTTAATGAGCACCTTCAAATTAATTGATAGCCAGAACTATTACATAAGTATGTCGCAATACTGTTTACAATAGTGTTTTAAATTATAAACTGTTAAATCTCCCACAGCCCCAATAGTAGATATGGTTGACCACAATGAACAACTAAACAATAATTATTTGTTTAGAATGTTCATTGTTATTATAAATTGATAATTTGAATTAAATGGTAGTCTTTTTGGTAGTGTTCATCCCAATTTAAAAGTATTCATTTACAAACACGGCATTGCTTTAATTACTGCTGAAGTCATAGTTCCTTCACTATTTGGTAAAAAAACAATAATTGTACATAATGTGATAGTTAAAACAGATGAATTAAATAATGGTAGACTAGGCAATCCAATTAATCACTGAAATAATAAAAATATTAAGTTTACAATTGTATAGTCATCAAAAGACTAAACATACAATGGCATGAAGGGATTGTTCTTGTCCAAGTAACATTTATTGAACATTTAATGTAGCATCTCAATAAGTTGATAACCAATACTATTATATAAGTATATGTCAGTAATATTTACAATATGTTTAGATTATAGACTATTAATCCTCCCACAGCTCCATTAGGTTACACATGGTTGACCACAAAGGACAACTAAACAATAATTACTTGTTAAGAATGTATTACTGTTATTATAAAATTAATAATTTTATTTGATTCATAGTCATTTTATTGTATGCATCATCAATAAAATGTTTAAAACATGCTCTACATTTTTTCATTGCTTATTATAATGATAGTGCAGAGTTCATGCACTTTTTAGTTAACAAAGCAAAAAGCATATTTTAGTATTATGAATGACCATGTGTTATTATAAGTCCATAGTGACAACACTCATACACATTGACACAGCAAAACTACCACAATTATATAGTAAACAATTCTTAAAAACAGGAATAGCATTTTAAGAAAATTGATTTGATCTAACTAATGTCATAATGAACAGATTTTCATGGATTCTAATAATATAGTAACTTTGTAGCTTCAAATCAGTAATTTTAGTAATGACAGCAGTGTGTTTGTCTGTTACTTTGCAAATATCTCGTCCATTTATCATATATGCAATTTAAACGACCAATCATGCATTTATTTTTTATAATAAGATTTCAATACTGACCTTGACATTGAGGAGGATTATCACTCCAATTTCCACTGAGAGTACAAGTATGATTTGGATTTCCAACAAGATTATATCCATCAATACAACTGTAAATGACTGTACTACCATAGGTCAGATTGGGATATGTGAGAATTAAGCCAGATGAATTAAATAATGGTAGACTAGGTACTCCACAACTAATTACTAGACAATTAGATAATAACATATAATATTCAATAATAATCATCTAATAACAGGTTCCTCAATTTTTATTTACAACATACTATATACTGTATCTTACATAGGCAAAAAGGAACTGTTCAGACCAAGTACCGTCATTTTGACATACTCTATAATTGTATTGTTTAATATGTACCTGTTTCATTGCAAGAATAGGTAGCTATACTGTATACAGTAGATCCTTTAGTGAGACAGTAAGTCCTCCAAGAGTGCCTGGACTGACTTGTAAAAGGTCACAACTTGTATCTGCACCAATAAATTCACGATTATATAACAAAAATTTAATTAACAACACTAACTATAAAATCCATGTTGGTTTCATTGTTTACTTGAAAAATCCACATTCCAGCTACACCAACATTACTGGTTGTTTCTATGTTTACAATACTGGATGTTCTTGATTCAGGTACTTCATAATAGTTTGTGTTATCTCCTGAATTAAATCCTACTTGTGCTGGTATCCCTTCAAAGCCATTGCGGCCTCCATTTGAATCAGCAGTGGTCCCATTGAATTCCATTGTCAAGATAAAGAAAGATCACATATGATCTATATCCATCAGTTGAAGTAATACATTGAAAAGTATTTGTCTATAGTATTAAATAAACATTATAATGATAATAAACATTTTTAAATTACCTTGTCAGTTACGTTGAGAGTAGTAGCCTACCCTATCCATGTAGCAATGACAACACTAGTGGCATTGAATGGTGACTGAGATGGAAAAGCATTAGAGACATGACTTGCTACTGTTGATATAATTGATGTATTTGATGTCTCTCTATAATAGACAGATCCAGTACCCAGTGTATCAACATCAGCCCAATAAGGAGCTATTATAGGATAATTGAGAGAAATGGCAAGCCCATATAGACGTGAGTGCAGAAAGGTATGTCAAATCGCCATTATTATTAATCTATGAAATTTGATTTTGTATAGATTACTACTTGCCAGTCTTAACTTACGTATACTCTATTGTAAGACTTGTTTGTAGAAACGAAAAGGGATTGACAAGTTAATATGTATTGAATAATCGTTACTTGGAGGAAATAAAAGCGTCCCACCACTCGATGTACCAAAAGGATAAAGGAACTCAGTTGGACGGAAAATGCTAAATATGAAAATTTATCGATATTAGATATAATATATATATATATATATATCTTACTGGAAAACATCCTCCAAAAAAAAACCAAAATAGACAAGTAAGTAGACATTGGTTAAGAGTTAGTTCGGAGATCCTAGCCTGAAAACAATTGTTTAATAGTTCGTGCTTATATAAAAAATCGCAAAGTAAGAGGGCGTGGCTTATTATGTTGCCACAAAACGTTATATTATAATGTTCATATCTTCCTGTTACGAATCTGCGCTTAACACAGCAATACGGTATACTAACGACATACTATAAAATGAACATGTAACAATACATTTGTGAAATGGCTCTTAAACTATCTTTTATAAATAGTGAAATATATATACTATAATATACATAATTGTATATTGTTATCAAAAGAGATTAAATAGTGCTATGCTGATCATGACTATGATCACTTAGCTTGTGATTTTGATTGCATCAGCTGCATACTACAAAAGATAATTCAGTAGCTGTACTTTCCCAGGAATTGCAAAACGTAGGTCTGTTTTCTGTTGTTTTTGACCTATTCCGATTCCTGGATGACAAACAATGAATAGTTTAAACCAGCAATACTTATCCTGTCACAACTGTTATGAGTAACGTTTGTATAAGAATCGAACAAAGCTATTCAACTATGTGACTGTTATTATGATAGTGTTCTTTATGTTTACATTAAATGAATTAAGTAAAAAAATCAGTTCTTATGGTTTGTTAGGAATGTTGTTTATCAATTGACCTATGTTTACTCAGTAAAATGAGAAAGGTTGTGTGTATGAATAGATTGTTTATATTGGTTTGTAACATTTGTTACATGACATTCTTTCTTGAGAAACTGATTTGATAATAACAAAGATAAAGTGATCTGAGTAATTAACATTAATAAGATGTCGTTGTTTCCTATGTTTGTCAATTGACCTATCTACACAGTAGAATGAGAAAGGTTAAATTGTGTGTGAATAGACTGTTTGTCACGTGACATTCTTCTAGACAATGACAGAGAAAAATATAACTAATTTAGGGCAATTCCCTACCTGGTCATGATCAAGTTTGTAAATGTGACAAATGAAGTGTTACTTAGAATATTAAATTGCTTGAATGAAGAAGAAAGCAAGGAAGATGTGTTCTTAACAACTATTAAGTTCTGGCATGAAGTCATATTAGGTGAGCAGAAAGATAACATCACACTGCAGTTTCAATAACTCCGAACTGTAGTATTAAAAACGTCTTTCTTCATGTTTTCTATTTCTTGTAATGAAATTGATAGAGCTTCTCTAGGAGACATTGCTTGTACAACTAATGCTAAAGTAAAATGGAGTTCACTGAATAATTTCATAGTTGAACTATGAATCAAGCTGAATTGATTATATAATATATATGGGGATATCACGAGTACTTTGTGCATGACCATATCAACAACATGCACTGTAAAAAACTAAGTGGTGATGTTCACTTCAAAATGGTATGTGAAAATCTTGCCACAGGAGTCACTACAAGGATGTAGTGAGAGTCACTACCATTCTGTCACTACTTCAACATCATACTTAATTTGCATTGAGCCTAGCTAGAGCCTCATTTCTTAATTAGGACTTCAGCCTAACTCTGTCACAATGTGACCAATCTTTTCTTCATGCATCTACAGCTCCTTGATGAATTACACATGCCTCAAGTGATGTGCCTCTTCACATTCAGTAGTACAACTTTCATCACCACATTTATTTCAATGCGAAACAACTAACAAACTTTGAACTCTACATTTACTTTATCATATACTAATTCATTTAAATAACCATGTTAATTATAGAATAATCATCTTGCATATAGGAAAAACAATCAATTGCATTATATTGTCATTTTTTTATATTAATAATCAGTTTTAACTGTACATGTAGCTGCTATACTTATTTAATAACAGCAGTTAAATTTACAACTATATAACAAGGTATTAAACATAAACAACGTTATTTAGGGATTTACATATAGGTTTCCATAATACCTTTAAAAGTTTGACTAAAGTAAGTACTAATAGTAAATGATCGTTTCTTTTGTGGTTTCCTCTTTACTCCTGCAAACTTTCTCTTCTAAAACGTTCTTTTTTATTGGAAACACGATAATGATGTGTTAAACCTATATCAACAGGAACATAATATGTTAAAATCATAACTTGGTAGAACATTAGTTGGACTATGTACCCAGGCACCTATAACAGCTTGAGGCTTGATAACTATTTTATGCCAATGAAATAGCTTTGCTTCAATTTCTGGATCAGGCACATTGTAGAGTAAAGTGAAATATCTGGGCCAACTCATATTATGACATTTTATTGATGATTTTAATTCAGGAAGACTGACTCCATCTTTAGTGAAATATATGTTTCATAAAAGTGTAAGATGAGGCATTTGGCCTTAATATTTCTAAATTATGTAATACTTCTGTCATATTTTGCTTCTTTTGAGGACAATAAACCATCAATGTCTTTAAAGCTACATACTTCACTCTATAGAGATTACGATATATACATTCATTGATTGTTTTCCAACTTGACCCCAGCATTTAGTATATCCATCTATTAAAGGTGGCTTTAATTTCCAGTCAATAACTTCAACTACACCTCTTTTGATATAGGTAATATTAGAGTATAAATGACTCTGGAACATTTTGCAGATAAACAGTGATAATTTCAGCCCCTAATGCTACTTAGTTTAGTTCAACCCAATCAACTAACAATTGTGGATCACTAAAATTATGAAGTGGTTGATGGAGGCATACGCCATAAGTAAACTTTTTTCCTAAAGTGTCACTCTGTATTGGAATTGTATGAGTAGTGATATGACATGATGAATTAGTTGATATACTGGCCATCAGTGGAGCTTCTGTTGACAAAATAGCATGTTTATTTCTCAATACATATGCCACCCATACTCCTTAAATACTCCTTTGTCTAAGCTTCCACTCTGAGTCCAATACTCCATTTCAACACATATTGAAGACTTGTCTTTATATGTGATGTGTGCATAAAAAGTAGACTTATTAGGCTGTCTGTCATCATGCATACTGATAAATATAATACCAACATGGGACCTGTTCCTTGTATCAAAGTAGCCCAATCGTCTAATCTTATAAGAAAAATATAAATTATTATTAACAAGTCAACTAAATGCCTTACCAATAAATATTTAGTAACTGAAACCCACAAATCATCTAGATTTGAAGATGATGAAGATATAAATCCTGTGTAACAAAAAATATACTAAATAAACTGTAATACTTTAGGCCAATTTCACTGACTTTTACTTTCTTGTGCCTTTTTATATCTAAATTTACTATTAGATTTTAGTAACTTTATATGATGTTAAATTAGTGAAGTAATAAAATCCAGTTCTAGTGAGTGCATCTGATTTTCATATAACTAAATTTGATTTGAAAATTAATAATATTAGTCATGAAGAAAGGGGAAGATATCAAACTTCAATTTAGATATAGTACTATGTTTTCGATTGAGTCATTTACTACTTGACCAATGTGCTTGCTATGTGGTTCAAATAATATTGGTGATATAATTGGTTTATATCATGGACATTCAGTCTGGTCTACAAGTAATGAAGTATAAATGATAAAGTACCCTGAGGCACTTTTTTTTACATCTTTAGTTTGATTCTTTCTTTGGCAAAAGATCTAGGAGAAGGTTGAGAAACTACATTTGTGAAAAAATTGGCTTTTAAATGTTTAGGAATGTGTTATGACTATTATTCCTAACACAGGTAATGGATAATATAGTGCAACACTTTGATATCTTTTCCTCTTTTTACTGTGTTCCTACATGCATTACTATGAAAAATTAGTATGTTATTTTAACAACTATATATATACTTTACATTCATGGATTATTATGGAAATGTGAATTACTTACTGCATGCATAATTTGTTGGTTTTGGATTTGTAATTGTATACCATCCAAACCAAAACAATTAAATTTATGATATAGTTTGGTAATACTCATTAATTCTATATTCCATAGTAATCAATCTATGTTTATACATATGAGCTACAAATTAGTTGTAATTAATACATTCTTTTAGTATGCTAAATCTAGTACATGTATTGGATTTATTATTATAACTAACTATCAACTACGTAATTATTATAATACTAATGTGGATGTCAAAATTAAATATTAAGCAACATAAATAGTTTAAGAGGAAGTTAATCAAGCCATGAGAATAGAGGAAGACTTATCTCTTTGTATTGACTAAAAAGGAAAACATATATAATGTCATGCACTTGATTTCAAATATTGAATGGATCCTTGCATATCTGAACCTCTAATTCTTGGATTATTCAAATAAGCTTCATAGTATCATTTGTTCTACATAATATTTATCATAAATTTAATTACATGTGCTACCAGATCATTCTTCTCTAAGCAAATGGGCTGGCCTCATAAGACTAATGCTATAATAGGAAGAACCATTTATAACATCACACTGCAAACAACAATCGCATGAGCTTATATTAGTGTCTTTGGTGATTAGATTGTTACTAGTATATATATCATTTAACTGTATTACAGGACCATAGCACCTGCTTAGTCCAGTCAGGTGATGAACTCTGAAATTATCATATTTTAAAAGTTTTACATTTTGTAGCTTATATATAACAATCCTTTAATTTGGTTTCTTTATCTAATATAAAGTCAATCATTAGTTTCAATAATGTGATGAGACTGATGACATATTAATCTGCTATGTTCTTTTATCAAATTGCTAGTAGCTTTTGTTTTATGACGTATATTTAAGCCACATCCTTATGAATAAATAATTACTATAGCCACTGTTTGTCCTTCCTACAACCTGTATTATAGTCTAAAATTAATTTAGTATGTTAATTTGTGTCAACAAGCTAACTTACAGCTTTTATGCTTGACTCTACAACCGATGTTTTTCTAATCCCCTGAATTCTTATAAAAATACAGACGGCTTCACAACGATAAACACTAGCACAACAGCGAAAGTGAGGCTAATTGTGAGGCAATAAATTCTTCTCAGGAAGCGATTTTCTGATAAAATGCCATAGAGTTCTTTAAAATAGCCATTATTATGGCAGTGCCTACAGTCAAGTACCGGAAGCGTTAACCCTTGTTAACGAAGTAATGGCGTGGGCGGGATCACACGATGAGTCAATGACGAAATTTGGTATTATTAGGGATTTTACCCTAGATTTAAGGAAAATTTAAGATGCTAGGGCTTAGGGTAGGAATTTTTGAAAAAATTGTCAAATCTAGGGATATTTTGGTATTGTTTAGGGTCTTTGACACTTGATAATGTGTCGTACTGTACTCTCATACTTGACTTCTCTACATTGTACCCTGTGCAATATATACATGTACATGTATATACCTAGTATATATAATACCGCATGTAACAGCTGCCATATAAACTTCAGTGACATGTGCACATTGATTCCAGCTGCATGCCAGACTTTAAAATTCACTCCAGAATAGACAATGTGTTTCTGAGTGTGCCAAAGAATGGAGGAAATGATAAGTTGCGTAGCCTCTGATTATGATACTGATGCAAATTTGTCACCAGCAAATAAGAAGAGAGATAAACCTATAAACAAAAGTATAACAACACTTGGGAGAAGGACCCCCAATTAAAAGATGGTTGACATCAGTAAGGGAGGATCCTTATAAAGCTAAATGTAAATCATGCAGAAAGGAATTGGTAGCCCTGGTCTCACTGAGCTATATAAAGAGCCATGCTCAATCAAAGAAGCATCAAGAAAAGTAAGTGCTGTGGCTAAAGCAATACCAATAACTCCAGATTCATGGGCTACTAAAGATCAGGTCAAGAAACCAGAGATAAAAGTAGCAGTCATTCATATTTAAGATAGCTTTGCCTTTTCAAATCATGGATCATCTTTCAGATTTAGTGAAAACTTTCCCTGACTCAAAAATTGCCCTAGAGTTTACTAGGAAGAACACAAAAACCCGTAGTTTTCCAAAACATGTGATAGCAAGGAATTTCGTTGTGAACTAGAAGATATTCTTCATAAAAGTAAGTTCTCATTGATAATTGATGAAAACCACTGACATTTCTTCAACTAAGCAACTTGCCATAGTAGTTCAATCCTTTAACATTAATGAGCATGGGTGAAGAAATGGCTAGCTTATTGTCGCCAACCAAGTATGGCATGTCACAGAGAAGAAATAACAAGTTTTTTTGGAACATGTATGGTTATTCTACATTGAAGCTGCCAGCCAATAAAGAAGAGGCTTCCATTAGATGATGAAGTTTTAAAATCGTTAACCTTCTTGGATCCAATGCTTTTTATTTAACATCAATTAATGAAGTAATTTGTGTAGCTTCTAAATTTCGAAATATTATTGACAAAAATGATTTAAGAAAGCTTGATGATGAATGACGAGAGCTGATATTAATGGAGAAACTCAAGTTGAATTATTTTGAGGGAGTATTGCAAATATGAAGACTGGTGAGGATCCTAGATTTCCAGTAATTGCTAAGATAACTAAAGCAGTATAGTAAGCAGTAGTATGTTGTTTACCTCATCAAATGCTGAAGTGGAAAGACTTTTTCTCAGGTGACACTTATTAAACTAAAATCCGAGTCAACTAAAGTTAAAACAGTTGATGCTTGGTAATGGCAACATATGTGCTGCATTGAATTTAATCCAGATTTGTGTAAAATGGCAAACAATACTATGTATGACTGAGGTACTCTGACTGACTAACGTTCACTAAATTGTACTGTGATAATGGGTGATTTGTGAATATTTGTGACCAAGATATTCTTGGTAATTATATATATGGTCTGAGGAATTTTTTTTTGCTTTTCTGGGGAAAAAGTAAATTTTGGACATGGGAAGACCCTGCCCCATAAACACTCTGTCAATTAAAGATAACTCTTTGGAAATGTTAAACATGTTCAAGTAAAGATATAACTAGTGTTTGCTTAATTTTTTGGCTTTGCTATTTTTTTTGCAGTTTAACCATCATAATATATAAGGTATAGTAACTGCATGTACCAGTGCATTATCATTGTTTTAACTAGATAATATTTATAGTTTCAATTCTTAAGTTAATACTGATAAAAAACGTTCATTTCTGGCATAAATCAAACTTTTAAAGACATTATGGAAACTGTAATATTAGTTTTATTGTTATTAAATTAATGTATAATGTTTATTTCAAACTTTTTTAATTACCCATATCATGGATTGATAACATTTCATAAGGCATTCAAGTAGTATTTAAATAGAGGATCGATTCATTAGCAAGGTTAATGTTGTTATAACTATGGCCATTCATAAATAGAGTCTTGTACTGTCTTAAATAGTCTTAATGTCCATAAATAGAGTCTTTAAATACTGGCCATTCATAAATAGAGTCTTGTTCATAGTTTATAGCTCACCGTTAAAAATAATTAGTTGTTTTTAACCATTCATGGTCAGTGTCTAGTACACTTGGTTGGTTTGGATTACAAATTATCATGTAATTGACAGATGATTTACTTCAGCAATAAATTGTCTCTCAAAGGACACGTGGTACAATTATACCAATTCAATGGTGGCATCCCTCCTGCATTAACTTGAAAAATTACTATCTAACTAACAAGCTACATGTTAAAACCAGATTGGACTGTTATGTGTCAATCAGTTAATAATGAAACAGTACTCAGTGTCTTCCTTTTTTTACTAATACCAATGTATTAGAATTGTCCAAAGATTATTAAAGCAATTGATGTACTGCAAAGATGGAGAAAAGAAGTCACATACTATAAACTTCACCTAGTTTGGTTTTTATTTGAGACATTTAAAACAAAGCAAATTCTTTATTGTAATATTAGCAATTACTCAAAACAAATTCTGTTACCATGATCATGACTATAGAATCAAGTACCAAACACTATTATCACAGAAATACAATGACATTTAAACAACATCTAATAATTCCTATTATTCTTAATATCTTATAGTATACTTTCATTTAACTTCTGTATATCTTTTTACAACTGGTAGTTCTTTATTATGCACTGGAGAAGAGTAGACCATTGAAAGAATCATACAACTCTGCAATAACAAAGTCAACAAATGATAGTGTTCCACATTCAACTGCATGGTCAATAACAGCCATCAATGGTTTAATAAAGCAGTAAGTTAGCTAAATAGTTTTATTTATCTTAGTTTTTTTTCATGTGGCTCAACTCTGTTGTTCTATCAAAGTCATTAATACTTGTAATTAATATGCAGGTCCTTTTTTTATTAATATTAATTTAGATAATGAAAATATTGTAATATTTATAGTTTTCTTTGTGATAATATACGTAATCTATATTATATTTTAAATTCCCCCCCCCCCCCCCCCCCCCCCCCCCCCCCCCCCCCCAATGCATAAGTCTGTAGTATACATAAGTAGTAATTAGAAAGAGATAAATAAATATATATTTACAGACTAAAAACTGATTATAGCTTCTATTTTACTGATTAATAACCTTTGACCTTTAAATTTAATTATTTTAACCCACACCAAGCAATAATATATCAACAATGCAGATAACATTGACTTAACAACCTTGGTCTTATCAAACTATTATTTATTGTCGATTTCTACAAATTTAAAGCATTTATCATAATTATACCATCAGGCACTACTGGCTATATCTCGGTAAGCAATTTCACGCATCACGTGAATTTCTGCTTCTGTTTAGAGTCTTCCTCATATATTGGCAGTCTGAGGACGATACTAGCTGCTCTTGCGCCTGTTTTTAAGACAATTGTAGGGATGTTTTCTCTGAGTATTTTCCTCAGAAAAATACATATCCTCACAACTATTCTTACTTTCGTTGTTGCGATGGTACTGCTTAGGTATATGACGCTGCCCCTTAGTCGCATGACGAGCTATGGAGGGTCTATCCGATTTATGAATTCATCAACAGTTGAAAGTCAGCCATATTAAGTCCTACAAAAGTTGTAAGTAAGAATGACATAAGTCAACAGCATCAACCTATTTATATTAGATATTTATAAATTAATATTATTGTAATTAAATGTAAATACTAACAATTTCGCGAAAAGCCATATTCATCCTTCAGGTAAAAAAATGGAGCATTCCTATGAAAGCTAGCGGGGGGAGTATCCCAAGTTACAATATTTTCCTTGAATGTGACTGTAACTGCTTTGATCAAAAATCAGAATATTGCATGCTTACATTAACAAGTAATAAATTTGTGATCTAAGTTGAAAAAATGGACCACATCTTTAAATTTAAATTTACAGTATAGACAAAAGTAATTATTGTAATATTTTGGCAAATTCGAGCCAAAATAAGAAATGAAAGGTATAGTACCTGACACATCATTCTGAAATGTCTGTGACATAAAAAAATTCTCTCTTTGCATCGGGGGGGGTAACAAAGGGGGGAGACATTTTGGTGAAAAATTGAAATGCCTGATATTGGGCCAAATCCTTACATCTTATGTGAAACTTCACCAATGGATGTTTCAAAAATACTTTTATAGATGAAAAGTCATTAATTATTTTGATAATTTTATTGAAGACCTACTGACTATCTTGAATGAGTACAGACATATTCCTCACAATAACAAAACAGTATATAGAAATAAAATATATGAAATTATACAACTTAATAATTTTAACAATTAGTAATGTAATAGTATACTTTAAGCATAAGCAGATACAAAATATAAATTGACCTATAGTTGCTGCGGTCGGAAATTAGTATATAAATTTTGTTACAAGGACTTACATCTTCATCATCCTTCAATCTAGATGATTTGGGTGGTTTCAGTTACTAAGTATTTATTGGTAAGGCATTTAGTGGACTTGTTAAAAATAATAATATATTTTTCTTATTAGATTAGAACGATTGGGCTACTTTGATACAAGGAACAGATTTCATGTTGGTATGGTATTTATCAGTATGATGATGACAGACAATCTACAAACCCTAGTCTTTATGCACACATCACATATAAGACAAGTCTTCAATATGTATGAAATGGAGTATTGGACTCAGAGTGGCACCTGGACAAAGGAGCATTTAAGGAGTATTGGGTGGCATATGTATTGAGAAATAAACATACTGGTTTGTGTCAATGGAAGCTCCACTGATGACCAGCATATCAACTAATTCATCATGTCATACCACTACTGGCTATAATTCCTATACAAAGTGACACTTCAGACAAAATTTTAACATATGGCATATGTCTCCATCAACCTCTTTAATGATTGAGTGATCCACAATTGTTAGTTGATTGGGTTGAACTCAAACTTAGCATTAGGGCTGAGATTATCACTGTTTATCTGCAAAATGTTCCAGAGTCATTTTAACACTCTAATGTTGCCCTATATCAAAGAGAATGTAGTTGAAGTTATTGACTCGGAAATTAAAGCCACCTTTAATAGATGGTATACTAAAGGCTGGGGTCAAGTTGGAACAATCAATGAAGTGTATATATCGTAATCTCTATAGAGTGAAGTATGTAGCTTTAATAGACATTGATGAGTTTGTGTGCCCCTCAAAAAAACAAAGTATGACAGAAATGTTATATAATTTACAAGTATTAAGGCCAACTTGCCTATCTTATACTTTCTCAAACACATTATTCACTAAAGATGGAGTCAGTCTTCCTGAATTAAAATCATCATAAAATGGCCCATCATATGAGTTGGGCCTAGATATTTTTACATTTACTCTACAATTGTGCCTGATCCAAAAATTGAAGAAAGCTTTTTCATTGGCATAAAATAGTCCTTAAGCCTCAAGCTGTTATAGGTGCTTGGATACATTGGCCCACCAAAGTTCTACCAGGTTATGATAGCACATATTATGACTCCTGTCAATATAGGTTTAAACACATCACTATCGTGTTTCCAAGAAGAAAAAAAAAAGGTTTGTAGGAGTAAAAAAAGCCACAAAGAAACGATCATTTACTATTAGTCATTACTTTAATCAAACTTTAAAGGTATTATGAAAACTATATGTTAGTGTATAAATAGTTTTAATAACATTGTCTAAATTATTTTTTGCCATTGTATATATTTTGCAGTTTAATCACCCTAAATATTATGAAGTATAGCAACTACATGTAAATTGAATTATCTTTTCAACTGTAGGTAATATTATAACAGTTTCAAAATTCCTTATTAATGATAAAAACCTTCATTTCTATTTGTAATGGCATAGTCTTTTAGATATTTTATATAACTTGTAATGTGGGTGAAGGAAATATATTGTATGCTACCCAACTTTCAATAATACAACGATACTATTATTATTGCTAGTTTGTCTACTTAAACTTAATCACTACATATAATTATCCTTTTCTCTTATTTTTCCTGGTTATGTTCATTTCCTTAATTGTATTAAGGATATCTCCTCATAGCTTTGTACTTCGAACTAAAAACTGCATTAATTAAGACTAACGAGGTTAAGTCCAGATTGTATGACATGTAATACATTAATTAGCTTATTACATTGCTAGAATGTTCTCAAATAAATACTATAGAAATAGCATCTCTGCTCTGGCATTCTTGGTAGCACTAAGGAATACTGTGACTTAATCTATTGAAATATGAATACCTTGACACAGTGAATGACCGCACCCACAAGTAGTAATCTAAGTAAGTAGTATATATTGATGTAGCTTGGATTTACTGTCTGTTGATGCTGTCCTGCACAAAGTACACATGATCATGTTTCCGTATTAATCAATTCAGATATGTTAGCTCAACTATGAATCTTACTTAATTGCAACTGGGCTGACCTAGACACTCATCTCTCAATTAGGACTTCAGGTTAAGTCTGCCAAAATGTGACCAATCTTTCCTCATATACTACAACTCCCTGATGAAATTACCATGCTCAAGTGATGTGCCTTTTAACATTCAGTTGTATAACTTTCATCACAAATTTATGTGCCATGCCAAACAATTAAGAAGCCTTGAACTCCACATTTACTTCACTAATTCATTAATTTTAAATAACAACGTTAATTATAAAAACAGTCTGTTTTGTCTTATGTTATGTTTTTGATATTAATACAGTTTTTTCACTGTTACATGTACGTTGCTATAACTTAAATATATAATAAACAGTGGTTAAAATTTACAAAAAAATAACATGTACAAGGCATTAAAAATAAGAACGTTATAAACTTATTTAGGATTTACATATAGTTTCCATAATACCTTTAAAAGTTTGACTAAAGTAAGTATAATAGTAAAGATCGGTTTCTTTCGTGGTTTTTTTTTACTCCTGCAAAACTTTCTTTTAAAACGTTCTTTTTTTATGAAAAATACGATAATGATGTGTTTAAACCTATATTGACAGGAACATAATATGTATAATCATAACTTGTAGAACATTAGTGGACTATGTACCCAGGCACCTATAACAGCTTGAGGCTTGATAACTATTTTTATGCCAATGAAATGTGCTTTGCTTCAATTTCTGGATCAGGCACATTGTAGAGTAAAAGTGAAATATCTAGGCCAACCTCATATTATGACATTTTATGATGATTTTAAATTCAGAAGACCGACTCCATCTTTAGTGAAAATAATGTTCACAAAAGTGTAAGATGAGGCATTTGGCCTTAATATGTCTAAATTATGTAATACTTCTGTCATATTTTGCTTCTTTTGAGGGACAATAAACTCATCAATGTCTATTAGCGCTACATACTTTACCTATAGAGATTAGAGATATATACATTCATTGAGTTGTTCCAACTTGAACCCCAGCATTTAGTATATCCATCTATTAAAGGTGGCTTTAATTTCCAGTCAATAACTTCAACTACACCTTTTTTTATATAGGGTAACATTAGAGTATAAAATGACTCTGGAACATTTTGCAGATAAAACGTGATAATCTCAGCCCCTAATGCTAAGTTTAGTTCAACCCAATCAACTAACAATTGGTGGACACATAACAATTATGAAGGGTTGATGGAGGCATACGCCATAAGTAAACTTTTTTTCCTAAAGTGTCACTCTGTATTGGAATTGTATGAGTCGTGATATGGACATGATGAATTAGTTGATATACTGGCCATCAGTGGAGCTTCCATTGACCAAAACAGCATGTTTATTTCTCAATCATACATGCCACCCCAATGCTCCTTAAAAGCTCTTTTGTCCAAGGTGCCACTCTGAGTCCAATACACTCCATTTCAACACATATTGAAGACTTGTCTTTGTATGTGATGCGTGCATAAAGAGTAGGCTTTTTAGGCTGTCTGTCATCATGCATACTGATAAATGCAATACCAACATGGGACTGTTCTTGTATCAAAGTAGCCCAATCGTCTCTAATCTTATAAGAAAAATATAAATTATATTAACATACAAGTCCAACTAAAATGCCTTACCAATAATATTTAGTAACTGAAACCCACAAAATCATCTAGATTTGAAGAATGATGAAGATGTAAAATCTGTGTAACAAAAATATACTAAATAAAACTGTAATACTTTAGGCCATTTTCACTGACTTTTACTTTCTTGTGCCTTTTTATTTCTAATTTTACTATTAGATTTTAGTAACTTTATATGATGTTAAATAGTGAAGTAATAAAATCCAGTTCTAGTGAGTGCATCTGATTTTCATATAACTAAATTGATTTTGAAAATTAATAATATTAGTCATGAAGTAAAGGGGAAGATATTAACTTCAATTAAGATATAGTACTATGTTTTCGATTGAGTTATTTACTACTTTGACCCCATGTGCAATGTGGTTCAAAAAATACTGGCGATATAATTGGTGTTTCTATGCACATTCAATCTGCTCTACAGCAATGTAGCATAGGATGATAATTTAAAAGCACCCTGAGCTTAAATTTAAGTTTGATCCTTTCTTTGGCACAAGATTTAGAAGCTACATTTGTGAAATAGTTGGTTGTTTACAAACTAACTTATGAATCAATAAAGATACTAAGGCAGGATATGACACTACTACATAATTACATAGCATAAAATTTAATTCCTTTTAAACAACTATAATATACATGTGTTATCACACAAGCTTCTATTGATGTCTTTGGCGATTAGACTGTTACTACTATGTATATCATTTTAATGCATTACAGGGCTTATAGCACCTGCTCAGTCCAGTCTGGTGATGACATCTGAGATATTATAATTATTTAAAACATTTTACATTTTACACTGTAGCTTATTTATATAAACAATCTTTAATTTTTTCTTTACTTAGTATAAAGTCAAATCATTAGCTTTAATAATATGATGACACTATAATACTGCTATGTTCTTTTAATCAAATTGCTATAGTAGCTTTTGTTTTATGACGTATATTTAAAGCCACATCCTTATGAATAAATAATTACATAGCTACTTTTGTCCTTCCTACAACCCTGGATAATAGTCTAAAATTAATTAGTATGTTGATTTGTGTCAACAAGCTAACTTACAGCTTTTAACTTGACTCTGCATTGTCTTCAAATGATGTTTTCTAATCTCCCTGAATTCCTTTTAGATACACAGACGGCTTTCACAAAGATAAACACTAGTGACAACGGTGAAGGCGATGCTAATGGTGAAGCAATAAAGTCTTCTCAGGAAACGATTTTCTGGTAAAATGCCAGAGTTCCTTAAAAATAGCCATTTATTAATGGTAAGTACATAAACCACCTTTTATCACGCCCCCAAGGCATAAGCAATTGAAGAAGCGCTTTGGAAATTTATAATTTGTTCGAGTATATAACTAGTTTTTATCTCTCAGTTTTAACAGTAACGATGTCATACAGTGGAGTAACATGAGCGCCGTTACTATACTTGGCTACACGTAAGACAGACCCAATTATTTTGAAAAATATAGATCTATTTCCGGCAATTTGAAACCACGCCCTAAAATATAAAACCACACCTAATTGATCCAACTACCAAATAGTTCATTGTAGCACATGACGGATTTTTTTTTTTCGGGAGACTTGTTCCTTATACAAATCTTCAGCCTAAAATAAAAGTATATTAAGCTAAAAATTCAGTCAGCCATTTTACAGAGAATCTAGAATTCTCAATGCTTTGGGGAGGAGGGCTCCAAGCGGATTGAGGGAGCAAACAAGACTTTTGCTTTTTTAGTCTTTGTATTGCTTATGTTTTTGATGATAAAGACTATAAAGTAAACGGTTGGCCCCAGAAAACTAGTCAAAAGTGAGTTTTGATGTGATTAGATCACCATTTATTAACTTTTATACACTTTCAGGACTTGTTGTGGCAAGGTTGTGGAGCTGAATAAAATTCATACTAAGTGATGATAAACAGTGCTAAAAGTGGTCCAGTGTTATTGAAGATCACGATCATGACATCAGTAAAGTAAACAAGCACTTGTCTATACTTATATATTGGAAATTATACTCGATTCTATGATTAGGAAATTTATGACCATTTGTATCACAAAGAAGACTCTATCATCATTAGAAAACAGAACCAGCAAAGCTGTTAGATATGAAACTAAATAAAGAGCTACTTCAGCAAACACTTGATAAGCAGTACAAGAAAGGTTGTTACTCTAAAAGATATAACATATGTTCTAAAAACTAAATACACAAAAGTTCTGACAGTAATAACCTGGACACCATTAGTGTAATGCTTAAAAGATATGGAAGGTATATCACCATTACATAAAAAACTTTGTTTATCTCCTTTATTCATCCAGGTTCACAGTTAAACTTTGCACTTTTTTTCAGGTTATATTATGAAGGCAACATCCTAACCCTGAACTCATCATGGTAGATGCAGCATATAAATTCATATGCCATTTTATGTACTTGATGACAATGGACAAAATGAAAATCATTGGAATGTATTTGACATCAAAAAGAAGCTATTATGAAGATGGTGAGATGTCTGAAAAGTCATAACTTATGTTGGATGAATACAAGAGTGATAATGTCTGATAAAAATTTTGTTGAAAGATTAGTATTGGTTGATGAGTTTCCAGATGCAAGATTACTTCTTTGCCTCTTTATCACAGGTTGCAAACTTATCGATGAGAAATCACATTGTCAAAAATGAGTTTTCAGTTTGGTAAACACAATTATGTCCTCGGAATTGCTTCAACAGATTGCTTTGACTGTTTAAAGTCAGAAGTAGAATATGATGAATTGTATGAACAACTTCTACAATGTGGGCATCACTCTGTTATTGCTTATTATAATTCAAATTAATTTGTTCTTTTTGTCTCGTTTGGGAAGTAAACTTGAGTATGCTTCATTAATAGCATTAATATAAAAAAATATGCAAATAATTTAGCATTAGATTCATCTCAAGAACTGTATGCAAGTTTGTGACTGTTCTCTCCTTTATCGAAAGCAATTATCGTTTGTATTAGAGTGAAGTTTTCAGAGGATTTCATTACTGGTGTGTACTGTGAAATCATCAGAATGTAGCTTGTTGTCTCTCAAGAGTGTCACTGTATCTTTCTGGAAAAGCATGAATCTTCCATGTCATATTTGCCTATTGAGACTTAAGAGATTTGCTACTTTTTCTGTTGAAGGGGTTGAGAAACGTTGGACAATGTCTTACGTCAGAAGTAAAATACCAAAAAAGAAAGAGTACCTTCCATGTTCTTTTCAGATACATGTTGATATAATTATCTTAATGATAGATTAATTTTATCCAATGTCCACCCTCTAGATTAGTGGTATTTCAGCCAAGCATGTTAGCGTAGTTTTGTCTTAACATCAAAAGTTTAATAAAATGATGTCAGTATATCATCAAATTTGTTCTTTGGGATCAGAGGTTGTTATGGAGAGAATATGACAAGCATTTTTCACTTTTGGAACATATTTTGTGACAGCTAGAGAGCAGAGAAACTGTTTAATTCTCAGATATGCAAATGTTTAAATTATATCATATTTTATTGGTCTAGTCAACACAGTATTACTTTCACTAATGACCACAATAGTGAAAGTAATGACTCTATAAATGGTAACATTAGTTTGAAAATTCCTGGTAAATTGATATACAATATTAGGTAGATGTCATGACCAGCTTGAGAATGGACAAACTCAGAATGTTCAAGCAGATGCTGCTCTCAAAAGATTGTGTGTTTAAAGACATAAAATCCAACCAGATGTAGTCAGAGAAATGTTTTAATTTTTGCTTAATTTTTTTTTTACTGAATGTTGTTAGATATCACTGTGTCCAGGTCAAACTTCCTCCAAAGATAAAAAAAAAAAAAAAAACCGTGGTATATCCAAGGGAAGAGAATACTGTATAGGTTTGCCTAAAAAAAGAAAAGAAAGCTGACAAGCAGAAATCTATTCCTTTTGCCTACAAAATGCCCGATGACAAAGAAAAGGCATATGTAACAGTAATTTTTTAGGTTAATGTCGTTGAACTCTCACAGTTATTTTAGAGTGATTTGTTTATCATAATGTTGCCAGTAATCAGCAATGATTGATTTCCTTATTAGTAAAAGATGTTGAAGTTCGGTTAGAAAGAACAATATGTAGTTTTGTGTTTGGATGAGAATGGATGCATTGAAAGTTGCCACAACACTTTCACATGGGATTAGTGTTCAAGCAATTTATTAAGGTTTTAAGAAGTAATCCTGTTTGGTATTGGTGGTCTCTGATTAAAGCCAATCAATGATGAATCAGAAGTTCAAGTACATTTGTTGAACCTAGTTTCAATTCCATTGTGTTCATTTAAAAGTCTTCTCCAAAGACAAGGTTTTGATTTTTGCCAGTCATGTTATACTTGATTATTGATTACTGTTTCCATTTTTTATACATATTCGTCTATTTCATAATTATCTTCTATGATTCTATAATATTATCCTTATTCTAATTCTTCAATATCGGCATTGGGGGTGTGGTTGACATTTTCAATAACCGAACCTATAGCCTTGAATTACGCTTCCGGCTACCCGGACCACTGCCGTAAATTTTAAATAAACAAGCAGTGAGTCAGCGCCCAATGCGGAAGTTCACGTTTGAATATTTTAAATATTAATTATTAATTAATAGGGAATAATTTTAACCTTGCATGCATACTTTAATGCTCAGAGAAGTGTGTCAAGTATGTCGATACATGAAAGTACATGTGATCTATAAAAGAGTTTAGTATTCTTTAACAAAATTCCCTTTGTATGAAGTCAGTTAATTCATATATATACATATAAATTACATAAATAGAAAATAGGGACCTACTATTAAAATTCTTCCAGTGCCAACTGTTATGCCAAAGTGAAGTTAATGTCTCATGACTATAACAGTACGGTCCATGCAGTATGGTCAAATAGGTGAAGTGTTTAGAAAATAGATTTAGATATAAAGCAGTATCAACTGACTGTACACAAGAAATGATGAGTATTTCTATATTTTACATCTACGGAGATGGAATGATTATTTTTTAGATATTATGAGGAATTGTTTGCAAAATAAAACAAGTGGAAATAGAATGAATAAAACTCAACAAACGTTAAAGTCTTAATGGAACGGAAAGCTTCATCTTTATATAACACCATGTATGAGAGTAATATTTATGTATAAGTCAATGTACCAAAATGTAAACAGACTTGTATTAGTAGTCTTTTTGCTTGGAAGGGACCCTTTAGCAAATTCAATCAAAAAATCCAAAGACGGCTTAAATTAGAATAGCAGTAAGGACATCCCCTGCCACATATCAGGTGCACTAGTATTTACATTTGACCATATTTGTATCAGAATTTTTATGAAAACAATCCTATGCTGTTCAAAAATCTTATAATCTTATAATGTTTAATTTGAACTGCCTTATGTTTAACTGCTGATATTAACAGGAATTGATTAGTTTAAAGCAAAAGATTTAATTAGAATGTATAAATAGTTATTAGAAAATATGAATTAATAGTTAAACATGCAGTATACAAAGCCCAAGGAGCAATTACAAAAAAACGTTTCTTAACAGAGATAATATGAAGGTTTACTTGATTCAAATTGAGGTCATATCCATAAATCATACATACTGATCTAAATTAAAATATTTGGGTGTTAGCTAATTATAGTGTAGTGTACTGAAATATAATTTCTATATTAGCAATAATGGTTTTCAAAATAATAGGAATATAATGACCAAAATTTTTAATACTATAAGTTAATAGATATTCCGTTTATTTTCAATAAAATTATTTTATCAAAATAATGCAATCATTTAACTGGTAAGAAATCAATTATAATGATGCATGCAATTTATTACATTTTAAAGTCATTAGACCAATGTTGTTGCTGTAGACAATAGAGGTTCTTCTTATCGACGTTTTTCTTCGGCGCTTTCTTCTTACCTTGGTGTGTTCATGATTTTCAACCAGGTCAATAGATACTCAAATCTCAGGTTGAAATGTGAGGGTACGTATGGTTTTGAATCCAAATGTCATAGTCTAAAAATGCTACAACCCCCCGAATTAAATACTGAGAGCAAAATTGCGGTTGATATCTTCCTAAGATTGGTTTCAAGCATTGCCCATTTGAGGAAAAACATGAATCATTTCAGCAGGGTCACTGCAATTGACATTGTATCGAAGGGTGAGAGCATAATTTGGATAAGTCGTTAACTGTATAAATTGAGGATAGAGAGCATTGTTATGATTATATAGCAGCTATATATAAGAACAAAACCAATGACAGGTCTGTTCTAAATTTTTTTAAGAGCATATTCCCAAAAGTCCTGGAAAGTTCATACCAGCAAATCCAGGATAGTTCAGTGCCATAGATCATCTTGAAGGCTGCATCAGTGGTTGTGCCAAGAGACCAGCCACAAGCTGGGGCAAGCGTGAGACCAGGCTTTAAAAAGATTAGTAGCAACGAAATATGGACTACCAGTTGTTCCATATCTGACTTTGCATTATAAAATTTATTCTAAAATAATAGTGTTAAAAAAAACCAGAGTTAATATAATGAAAACACTCTTATAGAAAGTACTCACAAGTGGTAGAACATGTAAACCTTGGACTCCTGCAAGTACTGTCCTAAATTGTGCGCAGTCAGTGTTAGTGCTAGCTGATTCAGTTGAACAGTTGCAGACTGACGACCAGTATTCCAGCAAAGATTACAAGACATACGTTACGTTTTCATCTTGATTGACAGTGAAAAAGCTCAAAAATATAAGTATATGAAGGATTTTCAAATACTGTGGTTACTTTTTAAGCAGTTGTCTTCAGTCTATTTTATGATCAATTGGTTTCTTAATATATTAAAAAATATAATACTTTCTTACTCTAAGAATGAATACTAATTTAACTATAAAACTTTGGTCTAACAGGAATCATTTTCTAAAAGGACTATTAAAAATGGTTTTTTCGTTGTTTGTTCTATCAGATGCTGAGGTTCTTGAAGCTGGTCATTGAGATGACCCTTCAGTTTGACTCAGGTTTCAATTCCTCAAAGAGTGAGAGGGTTGGTCCAGAGGATGGTCCCATTGTCATTTCAAATATCAGAAATAGTCTAGTATCATATAGATTATGTTTCCCCAAAATTATCCTTCAACTACTTAACTAAAATTGGGCCATATACTCCAAACCATACAGTCTAACATTGTAATATGCTTAGAGTGTTATATATGTGTAGCTAGTTTTGACTACATATCAATGTTTTGAGTAATAGTACCTACACGAATGAAGGCTAATTTGATATTGCACATTATGAAAATGCAAAGTTGTTCATATAAGTTTATTGTATCATAAATTGAATACCATATTATTTAAGTGAGTCTAAAATGAAAGATGCCACGCAAACAAAAATACTAATAATACAAGTGTGGTAGAAATGGTGTTTCATAAGGTAAAATGAAAATAAATAAAACAATAATAAATAAATAAGGAGGAATCTCAAATCATTATTGTGACACTTTTATCACTACTTTGATAAATATTTTTCTATCAGAATGTTAACTAAGCGTTCTCTTTGTTACTTTGTCATATCAGTTCTTCTGGTTGTGAAACTTCATTTAACTGTGTTAACCAATTGAAATATATTCAATTTAAATAGCGTAGTTTATACAATCTAATTGGTCATAGAATTCATATCCAATTTCCATCCGTTCACCACTTCTTACAAACTCATTTTAAGAACCAATTTATTTTAATACACCAAGTTCATAGGAAAACACAACATTAACAGTTTAGAAAGAAAGGATCATTCATGCAAAACTCAACACACTCATAATTAAACCTCAGCCAATAAAGCTTTAAACTTTTAAAAGTGATTTATACCACCCCATTGTACTCTGTATATGGACTTGATAGTGCTTTTTAAAACATTTTGCATTTAAAAGGTTAAGCTTCTGGAAAAGTAAAAAGAGGATTATACTAAACCCAAAACAATGATTAAATATTAAAAATTCTGTGATTCTTCAACCCCACTATATCGTACCCTTCTATATATGTTGGATGGTATTTGTATTTATTATGTCTACACTAATTAACTATAATATATATATATTTATAATGTAATAAATATGTGGAAGACACTCTAATTATGAGTTATTTTAATTTTAGTTTAATTATTTATTTTTTTAATATTAAATGATCATTTAAAATATATATTTAATCATTTATGATAATTTTAAATTGCTAATTATTTTACATTAATATATTACATTTTAATAGTTTTTTCACGTCAAATTAACCTATTTAGTCGTAATTATGTTGTAGTATATTTTTTTATATTTATTCTAATTATGACTACATGTTTTTTTGATTTTATACTAATTTCATTATCAATATTTATTTAACATTTTATTTTTTTTATTAATGGAATTATAAATTTTATAAATATACATAAGTTATGAAATTTAACGATATATGTTATATTATTTTTAATTCAGGTATCAGGATTTTTTTATGAATTATTTTTTTTTTTTATCGATTGTAATTTATAAGTAATTTTAAATGTATTGCATTAAGTACATATAATTTCAGATTTTGTTTTTTTTATGTTATTAAGTAATATTTATTAATTATATAATATTATAAAAATTATATATTTTGTTTTATAAGAAAATTTATATTTTTTAATTTAATAAATTAATTGAATTATAAATTATTTTTTATAAGTTATTTTATTCTAAGATTTAAATTATATTAATTTATTTTATATAATAAATTTGTTTATATTTGAATTATATATTTTTTATTTTTTTTTTATTTTTATTATTTTTTTTTTATTATTTTATTTAAATTATATAATATAATAAATTAATTATTTTTTTTTTAATTTTAATGTATAAAAACATTTCAAAATTTAATATAATTTATCGTGTTTAATTAAATTAATCATTAAAAGTACAACTAGTAAAAAATAAAAATTAAGTTAAAAAAACTATTTTATTATAAATTTTAATTAATAAGGAAGTTGAAAAACCCATTCTTTTACTAAATTTATTGTTTTAATACATGAATTCCCCAAAATCATCTTTCTGAGGAATTTAAATGGTCAAGAATCATTTAATAATAAGACCTCACATCCATGAAAACAAAGAAAAAACATTTTTGGGGTCCCAGAAAGACCTTTAAAACAAAAGTTTTTAGTTTATTTATAATTTTAGAGTAAGAAAAATTTTATTTTTTAAATTAATCCAAGTATAAATTAAACACTTTAAAGCTCCGGGTTTTTGAAAAAAATCCTTAATAATATTTCTTACTTCAAAAAAAAAACAACTTTTTGTAAATTTTGCGGAATTTCCACCCCATTTAACAATTTAAAACTAACATACTCCCAATTTTAGGACGTTATTGCAGGATTCCCAAAGTTAAATGTTACAGGTGTTACTTTTATAAGATTTTTTTTTAATTACCTTGCCTTTAACCCAAACTTTTATTTTAGAAAAATTTTAAACAAAGTCAAAGAAAACCTTAGCATATTGGCACAATTTTTAAGCCTTCTAGTTGATTTTGGTTTTGGCACAAAGTCAGTTAAATATCCTTGGAGAAATATTGGATTTTTATATTTCCGGTTTTTGGGAATAGCCTTAAAATTTAAAGACCTTCTTTTATTCTTTATATATAGCTCTATAAACTAAACCCCTCATTAACCTATACGTTAAAACTTTCCAAATTAGCTCTCACCCTATACAATGTCAATTGCAGTGAAATCAAAAAGGGATATGTTTTTCCAAAATCTTAACCCAATTTTTAGAAAAATTTATCAAAGAATTTTGCCCGTATTTATTCGGGGGTTTAATTTTTAACTTCATTTTTTCCCTGACCCCAATTTAAAGATGGGTTCTATGGACCTTGTTGAAAACCAATGAACCCAAAAAAAAAGAAAAGCATAAAGAACCTATTGTTAGAACAAACATTTTTCCTAATCTTTAAAGTTAAAATGCATTTTATAAATTATTTTTACGTAAATGATTAATTTTGTTTTTAATATAAAAAATTTAAAAATAAACAAAGGATTATTATTGTTTTAAATATAACTTTTACTTAATGCTTTATTTGGAATTTAATTTAATAAAACAATTAAGAAAAGGAAAGTTCGTTTTGAAAACTTCATTTTCGAAAAAAAATTTTAATTGCCCTTCTTCTATCTGCATTTAAATTAAATTTTTTTCATAGCATTATTTTATTATTAAAATTTTATTAAATACACAATTTATTTTAAATATTTTATGTAGTTACCCATAAGAAAAAAAAAATTAATAATCGTTAAAAATTAAATTATAAGCATTGGATTAAACCAAACCCTATCATTTCAATAAATTGAGTATCTTATGACTTTCAAAATTCACCAATTTAAAAAGGCCGAAAAAAAGCGTAAAAACATATTTTTAAACAGCCCAAACCAAAATTTCTATGACTTTTAAAATGTCATAAATCATCATATTAAAATTTGTTTTTAACATTAAGATGCATTATTTTTAATTTTAAAAAAAAATTTTATAAAATAAAACGAAGCTTTAATTTTATTTAAAATTAAAATTATTGAATAAAATTTGAAACTGGAAACCTTCATTACTTGAAAAACTTTTTTCCCCTTTATACTCGTGAAAACAAATTAAAAGTTTTTAATAAAAAAGACTATTTAAAAATTTTGTTAATCCCCAGATTCAGGATTTGCCATTTTTAATTAAATGAATTTTTTAATGTTTAAAAATAAATTTTGTTTTTGAAGCTTTTTACTTAAATTTTAAGGATTTTTTGCCTCAAAATTGCTTTTTTAAAAAATCCTTTAAATATTTTTCTAGTAAATTTGTCCATTACCATTCTTAATTTTTTTTAATTTTTATCCTATCTAATTAACTTTTTTGAAAATTGTTATTGTAATTTAAGAATTGAAATTAACAAGGTCAAGAAGGTAAAATGTTTTCTAATTTTTTTAGGGGAAAAAGGGATATTAATGGAAAACAAAATCATTTTTTCCAAGAAAAAGGAAATTTTTAGGATAAAAAACCAAAAAGAAAAATATTTATATTATCTTATTTAATCAAACTTTTAAGGTTATGGAAACTAATTTATTATAAATATTTTTTTAAATTTTTTTGTTTAACGCAAAATTTATTTTGGTTTACCTTTTTATATTTAATTTAAATCCTATTTGTAAGAACAAATAAATGAATGTCTTTTAATAATTTAATTCCTTTAAGATAAAATTAAATTGAAAATAAGGACTTTAGCCTAGTTGCCCATCACAATGTAAATTTTCCTTCATAAGTCCCCTAAGGATACAATGTTAAGTATTCCTTTCAATTCAGTTACAACTTTATTAAACTTTATGTTCATCCAAACAGTTAATATTGTTATATGATATAGATGTTTATTTTTAAAAATTATAATTATATATGTTCAATATAATTGTTATATTAAATATAATATTATAAAAATAATTTTTTAGATTTTTAATATTAAATAATATTTATTATTTTAATTATTAAATAGTTTTGCCTCATTAAATTGATTTATAGCACCCTTTGTACCCTGTATATGGTTGATGTTACATTTTAAAAATATTTTTGCATTAAAGAGAGTAATTTCTCCAAACTAAAACAGATTATTTATGAAAAAAACAAATATGTTAAATATTACAACTTGAATTCAATCGTTCAACACCTTATAATAGCTACAATTCTAATGTATTGTTTCCTATTGTGATTTGATTTATTGTTTCTATAGTTTATCAACTCATATGTATATATCTAGTCTATATATATATATATATATCTGTTAAAATGAGATTGTAATATAAAAGATCAGTATGTACACAAATTATCTATGATCAGTTTAAAATTTTAATACTTGTATTTCTGAACAATCTCAGATAGTTTAAAATATCTGGTCATATCACAATTGTCACTTTATCTTATTGTGACAGCTTCTGTCTGCCAACATTGATCTTCAATCTTTACCTAAAATGGCCATGTTACTCAAAACAAAAATTTCTACATTGATAGTTGTTACTTAGTTATAATTGTTTTATTATATAAATTAATTATGACTAATAAAATTTAATATTATATTTTGTTATGATACTTGATTATATAAACTATTTTATCATAAAATTGTGAACGCATTTGCACTATTTTAATTTTAACAAATGAGATTTAATTAAACAATGAAGTTACCTAATAGGAAGTGTATAGAAAGAGCGTTCTATCAAGAAAAGAGCCTTAGTGATTTTCAAAAAATCAATCGAGACCAATTTGTAACTAATTGGCATTACTTTTTGTTTTAAGAACTTACTAAATAAAATATCTTCCTGACTTGTACTAGCGTCTTCCTGATGGTTGTTTAACTTTCATTTACAAAATTGTTATATTCAATACATACATAGAGTAGTTTTATACAAACACATTGTTAAGAATTAATGATCAATTTCATCATTTTGTAAATATTCTAAACATTTTAATTTAATCAAATATAGGAAAAACAACATAACTTTTATAAAGAAAAAAGGATCATTCATCACAATTTAAATCAACAATAGCTTTGCTTTCTTATAAATTTTATTGCAACCCCTGTATATGGCTTGATTTTACTTTAAGATTTTTCATTAGTAATTGATTATTTTTATATTGAATCACTTTCAAACATTCTCTATAATATGTACATGTTGTTTCCTATTGCCAGTTTCTATAGGTTTATCCTATAATGTTACAAGTGAACAAAATTTTTAAATGAAATCATTTGTACAAATTAACATTATATGAATCAGAGCGTATGTGTATGAACATAAAAATCTCCAAAGAAGCTTGCAAATTTTAATCGTTTTGCATAGACATTGAAGTAGCGTATTGTCATAGTATTCTTGTAGCAGAATTTTGAGGCAAACAGTCTAAAATTTAAATTAAATTAGAATTAAATACAAAAACGGTTCTACTATATTATAATGTTTATTTTGAACAGACTTATACTTAAGTTTTTGCTCTTTTCAATTAGTGGGATCCAACTGACATGAAAATGACTTTAAAACATAAATTGATCAGTCAGTTTAAGCAAAGATTTAACCTGAATGCATAACTAGCTAATAGAAACATAAATTAATAGTTAAACATGCAGTATACGAAGCCCAAGCAGCAATTATAAAATGTTTACTATCAAAAATAATATGAAGGTTTACATTGATTCAAATTGATGTTATATCACTAAATCATCCATATTGATCTGAATTAAAATATTTAATTTTAGATTACTGCTTACAAATAACATTGCCAATTATTATGATAGATACACATGCAACTAATATTCCAAATGTACTGAGATGTAATTGTTTATTAACATTTATATTATCATAATAATACAGCATTAGTAAAGAGCTTATATTTAAATACTATAATGTTAATAGTCATTCTGTTTTATTTTTAATAAATTATTTTTATATAAATTATCAAAATAATGCAATCATTTAACTGTAAGAAATCAATTTATAATGATGCATGCATTTGCATTATGACATTTTAAAGTCATTAGACAATGTTTGTTGCTGTAGACAATATAGAGTTCTTCTTATCGACGTTTTTCTTCGGCGCTTCTTCTTACCTTGTGTTCATGGTTTTCAACAAGGTCAATAAGATACTCAATCTCAGGTTGAAATTGAGGGTAGGTATGGTTTTGAATCCAAATGTCATAGTCTAAACTGCTACAACCCACTGAATTAAATACTGGAGCAAAATTGCGGTTTGATATCTTCTAAGATTGGTTCAAGCATTGCCCATTGAGAAAACATGATCATTTCAGCAGGGTCACTGCAATTGACATTGTATCGAAGGGTGAGAGCATAATTTGGATAAGTCATTAACTGTATAAGATTGAGGATAGAGAGATTGTTAATGTTATATAGCAGTTATATATAAGAACTAAACCAATGACAGGTCTGTTCTAATATTTTTAAGAGCATATTCCCAAAAAGTCCTGGAAAGTTCATACCAGCAAATCCAGGATAGTTCAGTGCCATAGGATCATCTTGAAGCTGCATCAGTGGTTGTGCCAAGAGACCAGCCACAGCTGCAAGCGTGAGACCAGGCTTAAAAAGATTAGTAGCAACGAAATATGGACTACCAGGTTGTTCCATATCTGACTTTGCATTATAAAATTTATTCTAAAATAATAGTGTTAAAAGAACAGAGTTAATATAATGAAAACACTCTTATAGAAAGTACTCACAGTGTAGACCATGTAACCTTGGACTCCTGCAAGTACTGTCCTAAATTGTGAGCAGTCAGTGTTAGTGCTAGCTGATTCAGTTGAAACAGTTGGCAGGCTGACGACGACCAGTATTCCAGCAAAGATTACAAGACATACGTTACGTTTCATCTTGATTGACAGTGAGCTCAAATATAAGTATTGAAGGATTTTCAAATACTGTGAGTTACTTTAAGCAGTTGTCTTCAGTCTATTTATATCAATCTTGGTTTCATTAAATATTAAAAAAATATAATACTTTCTTACTCTAAGAATGAATACTAAATTTAACTATAAAACTTTGTGTCTAACAGGAATCATTTCTAGAAAGGACTTAAAAATGTTTTTCTTTTGTTCTATAGATGCTGAGGTTCTTGAAGCTGGTCATTGGAGATGACCTTCATTGACTCAGGTTTCAATTCCTCAGAAAGAGTGAGTGGGTTGGTCCAGAGGAATGGTCCATTGTCATTTCAAATATCATAAATAGTCTAGTATATAGATTATGTCTTTCCAACATTATCCTTCACTACTTAAACTAAAATTTGGCCATATACTCCAAACCATACAGTCTAACATTTAATAATCTTAGATTGTTATATTTGTTACTAGTTGTTACAATTTTAATGTTTTTATTAATATTAATTACACAACTGATGAAATTTGATATTCAAATTATGATAATTGTTTATATAAGCTATTGTATATAAATTGATCAACAATATTTTTATGTGAGCTAAATGAGATTACGCAAACAAAGAATACTAATAATACAAGTGTGTGAAAAAGAGTGTGTTCTAATAACTAAATGAAAAATAAAATAAATAAATAAATAAATAAGGAGAATCTCAAATCATTATTGTGACAATTTATACTAATTGAATAACTATTTTTCTATCAGAACGTTAACTAAATTTCTCTTTGCTATTTTGTACTAGCAGTCTTTCTTGGTTGCTTAACTTCATTTACTTTAATTACAAATTGTTATATTCAATTTACATAGAGTAGTTTATACAAACAATTGTCATAGAATTCATATCAAATTTCATCAGTCAACTTCTTAAACATTTTAAGACAATTTATTTTAATACAACAAGTTCATAGGAAAAACAACATTAACATTTTAGAAAGTAAAGGATCATTCATCAAACTCAATCACAATATATGTTAAACCTCAACAATAGCTTTAACAGATGTTAAAGTGTTTTTAATACCACCCCTTTGTACTCTGTATATGGCTTGATATTGCTTTTTAAAAATATTTTTGCATTAAAGGTAAGACTTTCTGTGAAAATTAAAAAATATATTTATAATAAACCCAACACTGATTAAATATTAAAAATTGACTTTGATTCTTCAAAACTAATATGTTATCATATGTCTAACCCTGTTTGATATATATTTGTTTGATATTGTCATAATTATTATATATTATTATTTCTATATATATAAATATATATATATATATTATATATATATATATAATTATATATATATATATATATGAATATATATTATGAAATATTGTAAGACAATATAAATATATGGTAGTTCAGTTCTAAATTGTAAACATGTAAGGTCCTAAACAATCCATGATCATTTTAAAATATATGGTCAGTTTACATTGTAACACTATTTATTGTTTTACAGTCACATTGTCACATCATATTATATTTAAATAACAGTCACATTTAACCTATCTAGATATGTGGGAATAATTTGTATATAAATAATGTATTATCAGTTCAAAAACTGACTACATGTCAATTCCATTGCATAATCATTTTCATAATCAATGGTCAGTTAACATTGCAACACTCTCTTTAAGTAATAATATTATTGTTTTACAGTTACATTGTCAGACTATCCTATAATGTTACAAGTAAACAATATTTCTAGAAGAGATTATTAAGATTATAGATATGTCTCATAGAATCTTAAGTTAAGAATGGCAATAAGGACATCCTTACATCTATGACAATTGATTGTATAAACTACTCTATGTAAATTTGAACAAAACAATTTAGTAATCAAAGTAAATGGAAGTCAAGCAAACAAGAAAAATAGTAGTGCAAATCAGCAAATTTATTTAATGTTTCTGATAGAAAAATATAGTAAAATAAGTGATGTCATTAGTACAAATTGTCTCAATAATTTTTTTAAATTTAATAAATTTTATTATTTTATTACATCACTCCTTTCCACACGTTTTTTTATATTGTCTTTTTCTTTTGTGGTCTTCTTGTTTGCATAATTTCACTTAGTTCAAATAAATAATATTGTATTCAATTTATATACAATAACTTATATAAACAATTATCATAATTTGAATATCAAATTTCATCAGTCGTGTAATTAATATTAATAAAAACATTAAAATTGTAACAACTAGTAACAAATATAACAATCTAAGATTATTAAATGTTAGACTGTATGGTTTGGAGTATATGGCCAAATTTTAGTTTAAGTAGTGAAGGATAATGTTGGAAAGACATAATCTATATACTAGACTATTTATTGATATTTGAAATGACAATGGACCATTCCTCTGGACCAACCCACTCACTCTTTCTGAGGAATTGAAACCTGAGTCAATGAAGGTCATCTCCAATGACCAGCTTCAAGAACCTCAGCATCTATAGAACAAAAGAAAAACATTTTTAAGTCCTTTCTAGAAATGATTCCTGTTAGACACAAAGTTTTATAGTTAAATTTAGTATTCATTCTTAGAGTAAGAAAGTATTATATTTTTTAATATTTAATGAAACCAAGATTGATATAAATAGACTGAAGACAACTGCTTAAAGTAACTCACAGTATTTGAAAATCCTTCAATACTTATATTTGAGCTCACTGTCAATCAAGATGAAACGTAACGTATGTCTTGTAATCTTTGCTGGAATACTGGTCGTCAGTCTGCCAACTGTTTCAACTGAATCAGCTAGCACTAACACTGACTGCTCACAATTTAGGACAGTACTTGCAGGAGTCCAAGGTTACATGGTCTACACTGTGAGTACTTTCTATAAGAGTGTTTTCATTATATTAACTCTGTTCTTTTAACACTATTATTTTAGAATAAATTTTATAATGCAAAGTCAGATATGGAACAACCTGGTAGTCCATATTTCGTTGCTACTAATCTTTTTAAGCCTGGCCTTACGCTTGCAGCTGTGGCTGGTCTCTTGGCACAACCACTGATGCAGCTTCAAGATGATCCTATGGCACTGAACTATCCTGGATTTGCTGGTATGAACTTTCCAGGACTTTTTGGGAATATGCTCTTAAAAATATTAGAACAGACCTGTCATTGGGTTAGTTCTTATATATAGCTGCTATATAACATTAACAATCTCTCTATCCTCAATCTTATACAGTTAATGACTTATCCAAATTATGCTCTCACCCTTCGATACAATGTCAATTGCAGTGACCCTGCTGAAATGATCATGTTTTCTCAATGGGCAATGCTTGAACCAATCTTAGAAGATATCAACCGCAATTTTGCTCCAGTATTTAATTCGGTGGGTTGTAGCAGTTTAGACTATGACATTTGGATTCAAAACCATACCTACCCTCAATTTCAACCTGAGATTGAGTATCTTATTGACCTTGTTGAAAATCATGAACACAAGGTAAGAAGAAGCGCCGAAGAAAACGTCGATAAGAAGAATTCTATTGTCTACAGCAACAAACATTGTCTAATGACTTTAAAATGTCATAAATGCATGCATCATTATAAATTGATTTCTTACAGTTAAATGATTGCATTATTTTGATAATTTATATAAAAATAATTTATTAAAATAAACAGAATGACTATTAATTATAGTATTTAAATATAAGCTCTTTACTAATGCTGTTATTATGATAATATAATGTAATACAACAATTACATCCTCAGTACATTTGGAATATTAGTTGCATGTGTATCTATCATTAATTGGCATTGTTAAAAGCAGCTAAACATATTATCAATATGGATGATTTGTGATATAACATCAACAATTAAACCTTCATAATTATTTTGATAATAAACATTTTGCTAATTGCTCCTTTCGTATACTGCATGTTTAACTATTAATTTATGTTTCTATTAGCTAGTTATGCATTCAAGTTAAATCTTTACTTAAACTGACTGATCAATTTATGTTAAAGTCATTTTCATGTCAGTTGGATCCCACTAATTGAAAATTGAGAAAAACTTAAGTATAAGTCTGTTCAAAATATAACATTTTAATATATTTTGGATTCAAAACCTACCTACCCAAATTTCAACTGAAATTGAGTATCTTATTGACCTGCTTCAAAAATCATGAAACCAAAATAAGAAGCGCCAGAAAACGTCTCGATAAGAAGAACACTATGTCTACAGCAGCAAACATTGTCTAATTTAAAAAATGTCATGAAATGCATGCATCATTATAAATTGATTTCTTCACAGAAAATTGCATTGTTTTGATATTTAGTATGACAAATAATTTCTTGAGCAAATAAACAGAATGACTATTAACTTATAGTATTTAATATGATTATTGATGGATCAATTTGAATCAATGAAAACCTTCATATTATCTTTGTTAAGAAACGTTTTTGTAATTGCTCCTTGGGTTTGAGTATACTGAATGTTTAAACTATTAATATATGTTTCTAATAACCTATTTATACATACATCTTTGATCTGTTTCAATTTATGTTAATGCCTTTTTTGATGTCAATGGGATGTCAGCCATTTGTTTAATTGAGATGATTCATATAAGCTATTTAAAATATTTATATGATATTTTATATAGCTACTTTTATTAAATTTCTATAGGACTTCATGCCTCAAAACTCGGCATGCAATATGCTTTTGAAAAAATAATCCTATATTATCGCCAGATATTGTTGTAACTATGTAAGGATATCCTTATTAGCTTGTAATTCTGAGCTTAAACTGCTTAATTTTTATCACATATCTATATTAACGATTTCTTTAGACAAATAATGTATTAATTGAACATTATACAGATAGTCTGACAATATAACAGACTATATAAATAAAGAGAGTGTAGCAATGTTTAATGACCATGCTAGGCAAATAGATCATGCAATGGAATACATCACTATCATTGGTTCCAAAAGAAAGATAGAAAAGAAGTTGACATATTACTCTTTATAAATTTTAAAGGATACCCTACCATTGTAGAATTACAATCTGTTAGAATTATTGTGGTATCCATGCTGATGCATACTGATTACTATTATCTTTATGAAATGACAGTTTCAATAACAAGTCTACTGAATAGTATACTGTGAGCTAAACTATTTTAACTACTTTAAATTACTTTGGGTATAATTATTATTATGTCCTTGACATCGCCCACAGAGAGTAATTGACACAGTATTATTCCTATATTGCTTGAATATTATATCTATGCATGTTGTAATGAATAAAAAGTAATTTCATGGATCATGGTTTCATATTAATTAATTCAATATCTGTTAGCCAGAAGATACCAAATCTACTTAATTGAGTTACTGAGCCTAGCAAGAACTCAATTAGGACTAATTGTGATCAGCCTATGTCTGCCATGCACAATTGACAAATATTTTCCTTCATCTAAGCTCCCTAATGAGATTACACATGTTCAAGTGATGTGCTCTTCACTATTCACATTCAGTAGTACAAACTTTCATTACTAACACTTTATGTTCAATGCCAAACAATTAACAACTCCTTGAACTCCACATTTTACTTTATTTAAAAAATTAAATAGTGATAATATTAATAACCATGTTGTATTCATCATACTATGTAACATTTAAAAACAGTCAAATGTATTATGTTGTGTTTTTATATTAATACAATCTGATTTCACTGTCACATGTAGTTGCTATCTTGAGTATAATTACAATGATTAAGTTTGCAAAAATATATCAAGGCATTAACAATAAAGTAAAGAATGCTATAAAATTAATTATGACTTACATAATTATAGTTTCCATAATACCTTTAAAAGTTTGCTTAAAGTATAGACTAATATAAATGATAGTTTCTTTTGTCGTGTTGTTTTTTAAAATTGACTACAGATTGTTCCATATATGACTTTGCATAATATAATCTATTTTAAAATAATAGGAATGAGTTGATACAATGAAAACACTCTTATATAAACTACTCACAGTGTAGACCATATAAGCTTGGACTCCTGGAAGTACATTACTAAATGCTGCACAGTCAGTGTTTAAGCTAGGTGACGTTCAATCTTTCAGAAAGAGAGAGAGGGTTGGTCCAGAGAGAGATGGTCTATTGTCATTTCAAATATCAATTATAAATATATATTATGTAGCCTTCTGTCTTTTCCAACTTTGCTCTTCACTTCTTTAACTAAAATTGGCCATGTACTCCAAAACAATACATTCTAACATTTACTAGCTGTTACAGTTATAATTTTTTTATTAATACTAATTAAATGACTAATAAAAATTTAATATATATATTTTGTTATGATAATTGATTATATAAACTATTGTATATAAATTGTGAACTCAGCATTTTTTTTTTAATTTTAACTAAATGAGATTAATTAACAAGAAGTCTACTAATAGAAGTGTATAGAAAAGAGCGTTCTACAAGAAAAGAGCCTTTAGTGATTTTCAAAACATCATCGAGACAATTTGTACTAATGGCATTACTTTTTTTTTTCAGAACACTAAATAAAATCCCTTTCCTGACTTTGTACTAGCAGTCTTCTTGATTTTTGATTTCATTTACAAAATGTTATATTCAATTTACATAGAGTAGTTATACAAACAATTGTCAATAGAATTCATATCAAATTCATCAGTCAACTTCTTAAACATTTTAAGACCAATTTATTTTAATACAACAAGTTCATAGGAAAAACAACATTAAAAAATTTAGGGAAAATTAAATTTTATTTTTAATCCCAAATTGTTTTTATATTTAAAATAAATTTTAACCCAATTTAAATTTTTTTTAATTTTTATCATTCAAAAAATACCTTCATTTTGTTCATTTTTAAAAATATTTCATTTAATTGAACATTTTTAAGTAAAATTTTTTTTACAACCAAGAAATTCCAAAATTTACAAAATAAAAATTTTAATGATTATTAGTTTAAAAACCCAAATCTTAATTTAAAATTTAATAAACTCCTTAAAATAAATTGTTGTTTTTTAAAGGAAACAAAAATTAGTAAAAGAAAAAAAAAAAAGTAAAAAAAATTTAAAAGTTTAAAAAATATAGTAATAAGGGATTCTTATAAAATTTTTAATTTTAAATTTAAAAAAATTTTTTTACTATTTTTTAACTTTTTTAAATATTGTTTTTTTTTGTGCTTTTTTCTAATTTCCTTTTTCTTTTATTTTTTTATTTTAACAAACAAAAAACAATTTTAGAAATTAAATTTATTTTGGGTAATTAATTTAAAAAAAAATTAAAAACCCAATAAAAAAATAAATGAAAAAGTTAACTTTATTTTGGAAATTGCCAAATTTTAGAATGGGAAATTTTGGGAAAGACATAATCAAATTTGACTTTTGAATTTAATGAAAATTTTGGGAAAAAATTTTTTTAAATTGAAACACAATAAAGGGTTTTGACATAAAAACCTGATTAACAAAAGAAAAACATTTTTAAGTCCTTTCAAAGATTCCTTTGCAAATTTTTTTAAAAAAACACTAAGTAGAAAGAATTTTTTTTAAAAGAAACCAAGTGTATAAATAAATAAAAATTTTAAAAATATGTTTTAAAACCTTAATATATAAAATTTTTATTAATAAGGGAACAAAGATTTTTAATTTTCTAAATTGTAGTTCCCTTTTCACTGAATCAGTAAAACCCGGTGCCCCAAATTTATCCGAAAATTCAGGCCAAGGTTTTTTTGGGGCTTTTTAAGATTGTTTTCAAATTTTCTTGGTTTTTTAACATTTTTTAGTTTTTATAATTCAAATAAAAGTTCCTTTTTGTTGTACTTTTTAACCTGGCCTTAAAATTCAGGCTTTTTTCTTGGCAAATGGGCCCAAATTGGAAACCCCGGGGGTTTATTCCGATTTTTGGGAATGCCTTTTAAAAATATTAAAAAACCCCGGGGGTTTCTTAATTTAGGATTAAATTAAAATTTTACCCCAATTTCCAAATTTAATACTTACCCAATTAATTGTTTTTTACAAATGTTTATAGAAAAATTTTTCCAGGGAATGTTAATTTAGAATTTTAAAAATTTTTAAAAATTTTTTTTGACTTTAAAAAAAGGAAAAAATAAAAAAATAATGATAAAATTGCCCTTTAATAAAAAAGAAAGGCCCAAAGGAAACGTTAAAATAAATTTTTCCAAAAAAAATTCTAATTTAAATTTAACAAATTTTTTTTTTTTTTACTTAAAATTATTATTTTGAATTTTTAAAATTAATTTATTGAAAAAAAAATTTTTTTTTTTAAAAAATTTTTTTTAACCCAATTTAATAAAAAACCTTTTAAATTTTGTTAAACTTTGAATTGCTCCGGGTTGTAAACCTTTTTAAACCTATTAAATGTTTCAATACTAAATTTTAATTAAAAATTTTAGGAATTTATGTTTGTTTTGATTAATTTCAATTTAAAATTGATTTTTTAAGGTTTTAAAATAATTTAATTTTAAAATTTATAAAACATAATGTTTTTCCTCAAAAAAATTTGCTGAATTAATTAAAAATAATTTTTACCTTTTTTAAAATAAATCCTTTATTAATTTTAATTTTTTTTAAATTTTTATTATAATTATTAAATTTTCCTTTAGAAATATTTTTATTTAAATTTGAGGGAAAATAAAAAAATTACAAAAAAGGGAATTTAACGATTTATTTTGGGGAATCAAAAATTTAACTGTTTTTAAAAAAAAAAATTTGTAAAAAAAGCCCTACCCAAAAATAAATTTTATAAACCTCAATAACAGATTTTTAATTTCAATTTTAATGTAAAATTTTTGTTTTTGTAATTTTAGAAGTTTTTTTTTAATTTTTTTTTTTTAAAAATATTGTCTTAAAATTTAAATCAGTTTTATCTTTTTTATTTTTTAAACCCCTTTTTGATTAAAATTTAATTTTTAACAAAGGGCATTAAATTTAGTAAAGGGTTAAAGTTTTTATCTGAAATTATTACTATTAATATTTTTCCAATAATGATATTTAAATTTTTTTTTAATTTTTTTTCATTTTCCCTCTAACAATTAAAAATAAATTATTTGGTGCCCCAAAAAAATTAAAAATTTTTTAATGAAAATACCTAATTTACTTAAAATCATTTCGCTTTATTATTTTTATAAAAAAAAAATTTCCAATATACAAAAAACTAAGATATAAATTGTTTTTTATTAGGAAAAAAACAAGGAAAATAATTAAAATATTATTTAATACTTTTTGTTTTAAGAACAATCCCTTCTTCCAAATAATTTTCGAATTTTACCGATAAATCCAATTCATGACCCAAAAAAATTAGGGCTTAACCCATTTAAATTTTAAAATTTTTCCTTTTCCCCCAAAATAATTAATTTATTTTGGTTTTAATTGTTTCAATTTATTAAATTATTTAATGACTTTAACAAACCTTAACCCCAATTTTATTATTTTAATTTTAAAATAATAAACCA